>NC_064547.1:9961236-10261236 GCF_023856365.1 Brienomyrus brachyistius | reverse complement strand
ACGATCTGAGTATAAAAATGAAGTCGTTTTCTTGTCTAAATAAACTGAACCGTCCGTTCGTGTGTTTTTACGTGGACAGTGTCGAGTGCGCGGTTGCGGACGGACTCGTGTCTTATTCGAACGCGGTGCGCCGCGATTCCAGTCACGGGAAAGTCCAGCGCCGCGTTTCGCGGCCGCCCCTATTTCGCCTAGTGCGACGCGGGGATGGACTAGTGGGAGCAGAAACATTATGGCTGCCAGTCTGTCTCTGACTCAGGTAATCCCGTCTCCGAAGCGGTACGCGTCGTTCTTGGCGCGTCCTGCGGCTGCTCCGTGAGCGGCTGCGTGCTGCCCGTTGCCCGGCCGGAGTGGACCGCCGGGTTGTCGTGCGATAGCCGAGTACCCGGCGCTTCTTTCTGGAAGTTTGCGCGATCGGGGGGAGAAAAGTTTCTTCTCGGTCTCTTATGGGACTGCGTAAGGGCGTAGCTGGTTCGTGTCACTTCGGATGTCTGTGAAACTTTTCTCACTGTTTTCTTCCGTCGTTTTTCGTTTTTATTTCTGTCCTTTAGAAAAGTGTTCAGTCGGCGAGTTGTCCGTCGCAAGCTGGGGCGGGTGTCCCCTGCAGTACCGTCCGTGTCGTGGGGGTGGCCGCGGGGCTGTCAAGCACGTTTGGACGTCGGCAGGGTTAGGCTTAGCTGTTTAGCTGGTTACCCGGCGGGCTAACGGCGGCGAGACTATGCGCTTGGCCCCCGTTTATTGCTTAGCCGGGCCGCCCTGCCGTTCTTTCCGAGTCGTCCCCGGCGGCTCCTCACGGAAACGCGGGCCGGTTATCCGCCAAGGCTGTGACCCAGAGACGCGTGTTTCCGTGCATTAGTTAGCTAGTTGGCTAATTAACCCGTCCGCCGGTGTGGGAGCCCCTCGGCTCTAGGCGGAGTGTACAGTCGTCCCTGTTGCCGGGTACCAGTGTGTATCTGACTACTTGTTGGACACTGGGTCTCCTGCCCAGATGAACTCGGCCCCCCGGCGGAGCCGTGCAGGTTTCGGCTAGTGCGGTTCTGTCAAGCCGCCTGGTGCTCCGTACTCTATAGCTCGGCTGTTATGTCGGATTCGTGGGTTGTGTGGCTATATCTATTTATATATGATTATTCAAATCATATGTTGTCTGCATATACGTGGTATTGTATAATTTATGTAATTATATTAATAAATGTGTGTGTGTGTGTGTGTGTGTGGTTTATGTATATGCTTATACATGATCATGCAAACTATATGATGTGCATCGTTAGTTTTTATTGATTATATGGTTGTAATTGGTTACATATATTGTGTTAAGAGTTTACACAGCCTATATAACCGTGCATATATAATCATGCAAACTATACGATGTGTTTATGTGGTGTTGCATAGATTATGTAGCTATATATACTGTACATGTCATTGTGTATGGGAAAATGTTGAGATATAATCGTACAAATGATATAGTGTGTAGCCCTGTGCGGTTTTTAAGTAGTTTGTATGGCTGTTATGGCTTACACATAGTGTTTATGTGATGTTTATATATAATGCAAACCATATTTGTGTGTGTGTGTGTGTGTGGGGGGGGGGTTGTAGATTACGTGGTCGTTATTGGTTATACATAGTGTGCTCTGTGGTTTTTTATGGTTATACATATCGACAGTCCATTATGCCCCCTAGGTCCGACCGTGTGGGTCGCCGAGTCGGTTCTAGTGCTGATCCTCGGTATGTGGGTCTTTTTTGACACATTTAGCAAATACTAATCTCAGAGATGAATTTTACAAAAATCGCGTATGTTTCACTTTGATTTAATCGTCACCTGGACCTAGGAAAATATGCATGTACGCGTTGTAGAAACCTCAAGTGAAGTTGGTCTCGTTTTTATGCTGCCGGAAAAAGAAGCTTTTGGGGAGAAACGTTGATAAAACGTTTCAACGATGGTTGGAAATAAAACCGGCATCACTGGTCTCTTACCCTCGGGCTCTCGGGTATTGTGGCGATATAATAACAAGCATTTTATTTTGTTGTTTCGTTTTACATTGTTCGTTTTCCCGTCGTAAAAAATGCCGTGTTTTATTTTAAAAAGTTTCTGTAACTGGAAAGTTAAGACAGAACTTAACAACGCAGATATTTCTACTGTTAACTGTCCTGCTACTTTGAGGAAATGAAACCATTGCACTCGAAGACGTTTCTAATTTACTTTTACCATTTTAGATAAAATATCCGTTGTGTGACTTGGATTGGCCCGAGGAATAAAATATTGAGTTTGACAGCGCAGGTTATTGTGACAGAAGAATCATTGCAGTATTAATTTACTTTGGACAAATGCTTCAATTCAGTTTTATTTATTGGTTTTGTATTGATTTTTTAAAAAGCCAGATAGAGACATTCTTCAGTATTGTGGATTATAATCAAATTGAGAACTTGCTGTCCTTAAATGTGCTTTTGTGCTGATATGCTGGTTGGATCATTCCTTAACTATAGTGGCATCATTCCTTAGCTATAGATCTTAAAACCACCCATAGGCGTATCGAACTGTTCTGTAGCATTATCTGTCACTGTACTGTGTCAAACAACTTTTTTTTGCCAGCTAACAGACCTATAGGTCTTTGTTCACTAGGTCCAGGAGGAATATATAAATCTCGTATCTGCTTCCTCTGAAACCGAACAGGGGCAGGAGCTGGTCTCAGTAAATATGCAATGTATCCTGAAGCTTTGTTTACCCTGACCTCTGGCTTTTTGCTAATTTAATGCCGTTTTTTTTTTTTTTTTTTTTTTTTTTTTTTGAGCCAGCCCCCTCCCTGTACTGGATGTGCCGTTAGCCACTGGCTTAATCTCTTGGCAGCAGGCGAACGACTGTGATAGGAATAGTGAACAGCCCCGATGGACAAGCAATAACAGTATGTGCTGGAAGCCTCCAAGAGGAGAATGATTTGGAAATGCTCACTGCTGTGCAATTTAGGGGAGACACAAAGAGTCAGTGTTATGGACTCTCAGCTCTTTTACTCTTACAATTGTTTATGAAGGGAAGTGTGTTGGCTAGGGGGAGAGAGAGAGGAGAAAATGATAAATCATTTATCATTTAAGCTGTGTCACGGAATTTTTCATTTTTACTGGGGAATTTGCTTGGCACACGTTTTTATCTCAGGACTTGAGTATGCCAGTTGTGCGCTTTCAATCTTTGGATGGCTGTAGTATTTTCCAATCGGTTCAACAGCAGTTCCTTCTGGGATTTGTGCTGCAAACTTTTGATCAAATATTGCAGTATGTTCAGAAATTGAACCCCCGTCCCCCACCGGTGACCACAATGATGTTATACAGTCATTGGAGAAGTTTAAAGACCAAGTTATATTTTTATGTCTAAATGCTCTCTGTGATTGGAAAAGCACAGAACTGGTACAGCACTGTGGCAGCTGTAGCTGTTGATAAAGGACACCCAGATAATAATTCTGACACATTTGGATTAGGGGAATTCTCTTTTCATCTCCCTCAACTTATTCTCCATAACGTACAGACGCAGCCACCTGCAGCGGCACCCATGGAGCTGGGATTGAGGGCCTCACTCAAGGGCCCATATATATGACTACTCTCCCAAAACTAGACTAGAACCCAGACCAAGGGCACAGAGGCCCTCTGAGCCACACCCCCCAAGGAACAACAACAACAAAAAAAAAACAGTAAAAAAGTAACAAAGAATAATACCCTACCCCCCTTCTGCTCAGAACGTCCACTTCAGACAGCAGTGATGGATGCTTCCTTCCTGCTGTTTTATTCCTTTTCTTAAATTCAACAAGACTGCCTTCTTTCTCTAACTGTGCATGCAGTCAGGATCGGGAAGGTGTTGGTGCTCTATACATGTCCAGCACTTTATTGCAGATGAGCTAATCAGTGTGTGTTCTCACTGAGCACAGTATTTACGTTATGGATGGTACTTCCTGCACCCAGAGTGGCATTCATCTTTATTTTTATACCCTTGTTTGTTTTGTTTTAGTCATGTTGTGTTTGGAGTGGAACTTGCTTTGTTTTTGAAGTGCCGGGGGGCAATTTGTCTAGAACAATAGCCATGAATCATTGGTCATTTCTTACACTGCTTGCTGATGGTAATTATGGTTGTTTACACGTTGGAGATAGCTGACATTCTGTCATGTCCTTTAGCAGTGATACGTCTGTGTAGCATTGGCTAAAAATGTGCCTGTTTGCTGGGTTGCTTAGCCTGTTAAGGATCACGGCGAGTTCATCAAATGCAATCCATTATGAAAAAATAAAATTCAGCATACTGTCTTTGGGAAATGTCTGTTAGGATTTTCTCGTGCATCCTGTTGGAAATTATGTAATGTTTGGGAAGAGCTGCGCCCTGTCAGTGTGTCTTGAATTACTGGAGCCTAAAAGAACTTTATCATTGTCGAAAGCTTTGAATTCACATGAACAGACTGAAGGGAATGTTAGACCTCTGAAATTGTCCTGTTTCTTTTTTACCTGTCATCCTGAGGCAAATTATGTAGCATGTATTTTGAATTGGTTGATCAGTGATGGGAATTAGAAAAATGTACTTTATCTGGATTCTTTTCATTCTCTATTTTGGAAGAATGTGTTTATCCCTTGGTGATTATACCCCCCACCATTCTCTAAGAAAATTTGCTGCCTTTTTGTGTCTTTGCTAAGTTCTTTTCTATACCTGACTTTTCCTGTTATTTCCATGACCCAAAACCCAGTTTACAG
Organism: Brienomyrus brachyistius; assembly: GCF_023856365.1. Lineage (NCBI taxonomy): Eukaryota > Metazoa > Chordata > Actinopteri > Osteoglossiformes > Mormyridae > Brienomyrus > Brienomyrus brachyistius. Next base: position 10,256,523 of record NC_064547.1, on the reverse strand, counting down.
TTGATACTTTAGGGATGTTGTGCAGTCTGGCTGTATATGACGGTTATAGCAATACTGGTGAAGTGTTATGAAATCTTATTAAAAAGTGAAATGAAAGTAGTGATGTATTGTTGTTTTATTTAAGCATTCCTGCTTTTATGATCAGTTTGGATGTCATAAACTCTGAATGGATGAATCGTCACAATATTATAATTGCTTCTAATTGAAGATCGTAGAACGGTTTTGCCCCTGAGCGTTTTGCTTTTTTTTTTTTTCTTGCTTTGTTTGTGCTGGAGAACGTTTGAAATTTCATAAATTTCAAAAATAGCTGACTGTTTCATACTAGACTTTAATAATGGGCGGCCTGATGTTGGCAAAAGCCTGCCGATGGGGAGGGCTGAGCGTAAATCACAGCCTGGACAGGAAGTGCCTGTTTGCCGCTGAATCCTCTCCAGGCTCTTCCTTCATTTGTTTGTTTCACTGTCTGTCTTCTGCTTTCCTCCCCAGCTTTCCAGTGGAAATCCTGTCTATGACAAGTACTATCGGCAGGTAAGCGGGCGGCCCGCCAGCTGCGGCTCTGACCGGGGGTGGGGGGGATCGTGATGTGGTGTGATGCACGGGTGTTCTCTTGAGTGTGCCTTTCTTTCTAAGTGCCTCCTCAGCCATGAATTACTAATGACTTCGTTAATGGCAGTGTCAGAGGAATAAGAGTGAGGGAAAAGCTTTGCACCATTTCCGATAAATGTCTGTTCACCCTAGTAACAGATTTTTTTATTTATTAATTTTTTTTATGACTTTATTTTATGAAAAGTGTGTTAACATTCAGTTACTATCCTTGCTATATTCACTGGGGGCTTCGCATGTGAGTTCTTAATGATCAGTATAATTATTTGTAGTTTCCCTTGTCTTCTGATAGCAGTAGAAGAGATGAATTCCTCTTTTAGCTCAGTTTTCAGGTTCCCAGCAGTCCCTGCCAATGATGTGCAGTTATATTTGCACTTTAAATTACCCCTGGTGTGCATGTATTAAGTGACCTGGCCTCCCACCCAAGATGTACCCCAGCCTGGTGCCCATTACCACCTGTGTAAGGCTCCACCCCAGCTAGATGATGGATGGATGATTACAGTATCGTCTTAGTTACTATAAGCTAATTTATTATTGAAGTGCTTCTTACAACTTGACATGGGAGACAAAGAAACTTGAACTGGCATTACATTTAGTTTCCTGTAGCTGTGTGTTCTGTTTACCTGCATACAGTTAGTGACAGTTGCCAGGCAGACACAGAACTGCAGCTGGATAGTAGGTGTAGTGATTAATGAATCCTGTGCATGAAATTGCAGTTTGGTGGAAAAATAACATGTGATGATAAAAGTATATTTTAATGACCGTTCAGTCATGGCCAGTCTCCGTGGACATCTTATGGGGTGTGTGTGTGTCTGCCGGTGCTGATGACACAGGTGTTGCTGTGCACATCTGTCTGGCAGCCGCCCGCCCTGCTCTCCCATATGCCCCATAATAAATGCTTTTCCTAGCTGTCCTCATATTTTAAAGCTGAATACTGCAATTAAATCCTTTCTACAATCCAGCGCGAGGCAAATATTGCAATATAAATTTTTGGTTTCTGGCTGGTTATATAATTTTGTCTCTGAAGTCATTGTAGGCTGTAGAACTTCACCAGGTAGCAATTTCATCAAGCCTTTGTGGATTTGAGAGTGACTGGGGTAATTTTTCTTGAGTCGCTGTTTTCCTGTTGGCTCTGCCCCGCCTGCTTAAAGACGCTCGCATGCCCTTTCAGGTGGACCCCTCTGGAGCAGGACACGTTGCAGCCACCGATGCAGCCTTGTTCCTGAAGAAATCTGGCCTCACTGACCTGATCCTGGGACAGGTACCATCCAGACTGGCACCGTCGGTGACCTAAAGCTATTGTCCCTCTGTCCTCCCTGCACGCTCTTGATGAGGCTACCTAAAAACCTTTTCTGTGAGGTTTTTCCTTCTTGGTGCCAAATTATTTCTTTTCACTCGTGAAAGACGTGTGTAGTTGATTACTTTAAAGATCTGCTTAATTTACAGAAAGTACTGTACTTATTCTGTGTGTTTTGTTTATATATATATATATATATATATATATATATATATATATATATATATATATATATATATATATATATATATATATATATATAGCATGTTTGTTGCGTTTCCTGGCTAGCACACTGTGCCCACCAGCTGTTGGTTTCAGTCGTGTCATTGGTTATGTTGACCTACGCTCACCTGTTCATAACATCAAAGATTCGTGGGAAAACTGCAGTGGTGATGCCCATGGACACATGCCAGTAAAACTTTTGCTGGTGGACATTGACAGTGATGTATGTGGCTGTCTGTTGACTTCCTGTAAGAGTCGGAGCAGAGTCACCTGGGGACGTCTCGTAGTCTGCCCCCCCCTTCTTAACTGACCCTGAAACTTCACATTTAATTATAATCTAAAAAGCCTTGCTGTGCAACAAATTTGTACATTGCCCTTGGATTCTTTTTAATGCACAAGTCATCCTTTAAAAATAATTCTTCCGCTGATGCAATACTGGCTTTTTTTAAATTACAGCTTATCTGCCGCATAGTTCTGTGCATACCTACTGAGAATAGAAATCTAAAGTCTTTTCTAGCCTGTCTTGTTCTGTTCTTGCTGTTTTCCATTGCCTTAATGCAGTGTCTTTTTTTTTTTTTTTTTTAACAGATATGGGATTTGGCAGATGTGGAACAGAAGGGTTGTTTGAATAAGCAGGTGGGTATGTGCTCCTTTTCCAGGCACACTGATCTCCAGGGGCTGAATATGAACGGCACAGATTCAACATGCTCTTGGCTTTCCCTCTCTCTCCTCGCCCCGCAGCAATTCTTCATTGCTCTGAGATTAGTGGCCTGTGCCCAGAATGGACTGGAGGTGACGCTCAGCAGTCTGAATGTGGCTGTACCCCCACCCAAGTTTGTAAGTGAGAGTCCATCTGCACGTTCATGCTCCTTAGCATTCGGCGCTCGGCTGTAGGAAGGCTGAGGGGACTCCTCTTTAATGCCGGGTCATTCCTCCGTTTGCCCTCAGCATGACACAAGCAGCCCGCTGCTGCCCTCTGGGGGAGTGTCTGTCGATGGCCCGTGGGTGGTCAAGGTGAGAGCTCTCACTTATGCTTACTTAAACTTTCTGCTTAAAATTGCTCCCTCTTTTGTGTCTTCTGATAGCTGCAAAAACTTGCTAGCAGACAGAACACCAAATGTGTGACAGTTCATGAAGCAGTTTAATGATCGGCACCCATTTCATTTCTGTTATGGGGCTCTTTCAGATTTCAGTGTAATATTATCATTTAAGTGCTTTTGTTCATTTGTATTATATTGAAATGATTTAATGGCTTAATCATAAGACAGTCGCACAAGTTCTGTGACAAGATTTTGAAATTGTCAGTCTGTTTCACTGATTGATGCAATCTGGCCTTTAGGAGTCTATTTGCGTTATATACCGGAACTCTAGCAAAGAAGTAAATGTGATCAGTACTATTATAAGTATCCCCCCCGCTGCCCCCCCCATCTTTTCCCTTGGCTTACAGTAATCCATTTCTCATAGTCCAAACCAATCTTTAACCAGGTAGTTTAGATCCAATCCGAAGCAGTAACTAACCCCAAATCGGCATTTCCTACTTCCAGCCGGAGGAGAAGCTGAAGTTTGATACCATCTTCGACAGCCTCGCTCCGGTAAATGGCATGCTGTCAGGGGACAAGGTTAAGCCTGTGCTGCTGAACTCCAAGCTTCCTGTGGACATCCTGGGCCGAGTAAGATGAGCTGCAGGCTTTGGTGCTGTGTCAGCGTTCGGTAGAGTGCAGTCAAGCTGTCCTGATAATGAAGAGTGTGACTCTTACATCATGGTCTCTCTGCGTTTCTCCCCTTTTAAATCGTTGTCCTGGAGTTCAACATATGGATTGCTCCTCTTTCAAGTCCAAAGCACAATCCTTGTGTTGTACATGTTTGTAGTCAGTTATCCACTTACAATGGCTAAATCTGAACACAGATCCTCAGAAATAAGTCTGTGCAAGAATACACAGTATGGCCAAAAGTATATAGACCCAGCTTGCTGTTTGTTGCAGGAGATTGCATTACTGTGCTAAATTATATACCTGTGTCACTACTGGGAGCCGTGGGTGTGCGTAGGTGGTCCTGGGCCCACCCAGATGGAAGTCAGGCCCACCCATTCAGCGTTCAAAGCGAGCGATACAATGCAGTAAAACGATTGTGTCTGGCAGGTATGTGCGTGCGTGGTTAGATCAATTGAAGGTAATGTGCTGTTGAGGCAAGTGTTTTCTTTTCTCTGTTCATTGGACTTAGTACTGCCATCGGTTGTTTAGAAATTGATAAGCAAAAATATGGAGTTGGTGTGATTTTTGTTGCCAAGTGAATTGTTATGGGACTGACCCACCTGATTTTTTAATTATTTTTTTCTTTCTATAATGTTGGGCAGCCAGTTTAACTTGGACCCCCCCCAGAGGTTATTTGTTTCTCCCTCATCTGGTTCCTCTCATCTGGCTTTCATTCTTTCATTTCTTTGCCAAATTACTTGTCTAATATCTTCCATAATTATTACTACTGACATATTGGCCAGCCCTAGCTGTCCATATATTTTTGGCCATGTGGTGCAATTCTGATGTGGTGAAAGTCACTGCTAGACTTTGTCCACTAGGGGGAAATCTTGTTCTAGTTTTAAATGTGCTTAGCAGATTTATTTCTAATTACGTCTGTGTGTTATTTATTATAATGTGTGTGTAACAGTGCTCATTGAGCAATGGTTGGCCATTAATAAAGAGCCAATAGACAGTGTGGTAACTCGTCCTGTCTGTTTATTGTTTTATAGGTCTGGGACTTAAGCGACATTGACAGGGACGGTATGCTGGACAGAGATGAGTTTGCAGTGGTGAGGCTGTAATCTTTAAACCGAAGACGTTTCTGCACAGTGACATTTCTCATAGTTAAATACTGTCACTCACCTACTATCTTTGGATAAATTTGCTGGTATTGTGTTACTGGACCTGGCATGGTGCTAGCTCGTAGCTTCCAGGGTAAGCTTTGGATTCCCACAACCCGGCACAGGACACACAGCTGCAAGAAATGGATGAATTAATTAATGTGATACTGTTTACAATGCAAACAATAGGATGATTTCTACTGAAGCATTTATTTTTCCTTAATTTGTTACATAGCTTGTGTAGTTTTGTGTTGATGTCTAAAAATACTCAAAGTATGAATTGTCTGTAATGAGAGTTCAGTTTGGACAGTTTGAATATGGGTCTCTGATACCCTGTGTCTGTCCGTATCTGTCCTTGTCTCTGTCCGTATCTGTCCTTGTCTCTGTGCGTGTCTGTCCTTGTCGCTCTGTGTCTCTGTGCCTGTCGGTCTCTGTGCCCCCCTCCTCTCTAGGCCATGTACCTTGTGTACCGCGCCTTAGAGAAGGAGACCGTGCCAATGTCACTCCCCCCACAACTCGTACCTCCATCGAAGCGGAAGAAACCTGTCACGGCGGCTGTCGTGCCCCTGCTGCCTTCGCCCCCCTCCCATAAGGACAGCCGCTCCTCCCATGCCACAGCCAAAGTGCTGGCGTCTCCCCCTGTGGTGCCGCAGGTGAGCTGTCGCCTTTGTCGCCTTGGCAGGGATCGCTTCCCCGTTGATGTTCCCCGGGTGTCAGGCTCCCTGCCCCCGTCGACTCTCAGTACTTCTGGACAGATACCTTCATTTTCTCCATGTCAGCCCCAGTATCTCGTACGCCTCAGGTACTTAGGAACCTTCTTATACGACCAGCATGTGGTCATTTTGAGCACGTTGTCCACAAGCTCTTTATCAGACTCTGATGAATTATTAAATGGCCCTCATTCTCCACCACAGTGCCCTGGTTGTAGATTTTTAGGCGTACGGTGAATTACAGTGCAGCCATTTTGGTAGTAAATCAAATCACCATACCTGGTGATAAGCTGTGGACCACACACTTGTTAATCAGGATTCACTGACTCTCTTCCCAGTGCCTGAGTAATGAAGTGCAGTGCTTTAATATGTAATGTGATTGAATGTCCTGTTTATAGAATGAATGCCTCCCGTGGGAGGCTCTAATGTGCTCTTAACCCCGGGAGTATCACTTTAACCTGTGGAGTCCAAGATGGTCGTTACGGGTCACCGTCAGCCATACCCCTCTGTGTCATCCCCCACCCCCACAGTGGGTGGTAACTCCCACCGAGAAGGCCAAGTACGACGAAATGTTCACCAAGACGGACGCTGACATGGACGGGCTGGTGTCAGGCCCTGAGGTACGAGACATCTTCCTGAAGACTGGGCTGCCCGCTACTACCTTGGCCCGCATCTGGTAAGGCTCGAGATCCGAAATGCCAGGCATTGACCTGCAGGTGGCGACTGCCTGGGGACACAAAAACAAATGGACAAAAAATAAAACACAAATAATAATATTTATTTGTTGATCAGGTGCAGAGCCATATAATATATATTTATTATAAAGTATAAATAAGACTCGTATGGAAAACTATACTTTAACCACAATAAACATGGAATCAGTAGCATACACTTGACAGCTATTCCATTACATAAATGTGACACTGGAGGACAAGGTCTTCATTAAGCTGAACACTTTTGACCATAAATACGACAGGTAACTAGAACAGCTGTAAGAAAACAGCAGTCAGACATTCAGAGTAGGAACACGCAGCTGCTTATTTTGGGAGGCAGATGGCGCTATGGGGATTGTTTGGGTCTCGTACTTCAGCTTTCTGCACGGCTCTTTGTGTGTCGTGAGTGTGGGTGGCACTTATGCGTGTAGGTAGTGCTGTACCCATGGTGCCATTGGGCATGATGGGAAATAAGGCTGTCACCCCTGAGCGAGAGACTAGAGTTGTGAGGTTTTGATGTTGGCTGATGGGCTTAAAACGCATATTTTAAAATTTGGTATGTGTGTTTTTAAGGTAGATTATTTTGTTATATTTTTGGGGTTGAGGGGTGTCCAGTCTCATGTCAAAGAATGTTGTTTTTCCCCTGTTTTGATTATTACTTATTGATTGATATTTAAGTTGTTGCCTTCCTGAGTGTACTGGAGTGCCTCTCCACCCCCAGATAATTTCACATTTCCTTAAATGTGCGCTTGCTGTGTTTGGTCCTGCCGGGCTGCATGATAATGGCTTGCGTGAGCATGGCTGTGGGTAAAGGCTTGAAGCCCAGCTCATGCCAGTCCGGGGACCGTTCTTCAGGCACGTTACACGCCCCTGCATCTGTGTGTTTCCCAGGCAGCTCTGCGACATGAACAACATGGGGAAGCTGACCCGGGATCAGTTCGCCCTGGCTCTGCACCTGATCAACCAGAAGCTGACCAAGGGGATCGAGCCGCCTCAGTCCCTCCTGCCAGAAATGATCCCGCCCTCAGATAGGATGGCCGTCCGGCCGGTAAGGGCGCATGCATGCCACCTTTGTCTTCTGTCTGATTTTCGGGGGAAAAAGTTGCTGTGAGATCCGCTTTGGTCCCCTGTTCTGTTAGCGTACACAATGTCCTCTTACCCCTCTTAACCTGAATCGTGTAGAGAAGTGTTTCCCAACCCGGTCCTTGGGAACCCCCAGACAGTCCATGTTTTTGCTTCCTCCCAGCTCCCTGCGATTATAGTCCATTTTTGCAAAAATGTCACTGGTATAGAGCATTTTGTAAAGGCCCAAACATTTTGCTGGGCGATTTGAAGGTAGTGAGAACGTGCAGTTTGGTGGAAGCCGTGTGTTTCTGGGCCGTTTGCTGCAGCCATCCCTTTCTGCTGCTCTCCTTTCACGTTCCGTTTTGACGGCTCCTTCAGTCTGACGGTCCTTTCATCTGTTTGGCTTTGTGTGGTTCTTTATCGCCCCCTAGCGGTGGGTGTAAGCACTGCTCCTTTTGTCCATGTTCCCCTCACAGACCAACACCATGCCCAGCCAGGCTGCAGACTTCTCTGCCATCAAGGAGCTGGACTCCCTCAGCAACGAGATTGTCGACCTACAGCGGTAAGTGTAGGCCTCGTCGATGTCATGCCCCAAGGTTACTCTTCATTTGGTTCATGAGCATAGGAAAAACATTATACTTTGCTGGGGCTCTGTTTTACCTCGAACCTTCTAAATAGCTTTTTTGAAACTTGCTCAGTCTCTTCTATTTATGTTTATCATTAAGTCCTTTAAGATTCATTATCATTAAGATTTCTGCAAATTTAACTGGCCAGGTATATGTCATGCAATCAGTTTGATGATGTATTCTATAATATGTAGATATTTTTATTTTTTTTTTAAAGCTGGAGAGATTACTCTTATCTGGAATCTGAATATTTTTGTTCCCTTACACACACACACACACACACACACACACATGATTTTTGCTTCATGCTGTCCATTGTTGCTGTGAAGACCCAATACACACACACACACACGCCCCCAAAGTATCTACCAGGCTATACAGAGTCAGAGTGGATGGCTCATGTACCTGGCCGTGTGAGTGACTGGAGGTGTGTGTAGGTGGGCAAGGAGAAGATTAATAAGCTGGAAGGCTGACTAACCGATAGGGGCTGTCTCTCAGGGAGCCCAGGAAGGGGGCAGGGCCAGCGGCTCAGCAATCCTCCAATGAGAAGGAGTGAGGAAGCCAGGCGTCTCCAGGGCCAGCCTCTCCACATAACCAATGCTGCCCCCTCATGGCTAGGGAGAGGATGTTACCAAGGAGCCTCAGTTACACAAACAGATTTGTCCCCCACTCAGATTTTATGGCTGTTAACACCTGCCTCCTGTTTCCCGGGTCACCCTGCAGCGGCCATGTTGGACCCAGGAAGCATCCTGAAGGGAGGAATCAAATCTGAACTGCGTTCTGTACATCCCTCTGCTGGAGAGGGAGGGTGGAGAGGGAGAGGGAGAGGGAGAAAGAGAGGGGGAGGGATAGAGGGAGAGGGAGGGGTGTGGGGCTGCCAAGTGCATGGGCCTTGGCTACGCCAGTGAGCGAGCGAGCGAGAGTGTGCTGGTGAGCGAGAGAGCGCTGCAGAGTTAGCATGGGGGACAGCGTACTGCAAAGATGATGCGCGTCGTGCGGGATTGCTTAAAATCACCACGGCGACGGGAAGACTCCAGCGAGAGGTAAACTGTGGCACTTCTGTTCCCTAGCCGATACTGAATCCCAGATCGGCTGCGAGATTTGCAGGGAAGCGCTGACCTTATCGCGGCGGGGGGCTTGCTGGGGTCTCGCGGCGTGGCCTCGGGCCTGACTGTCAGACGCAGCCGGCTCGTCGCCGCCTGTGCACTCTCGTCTGCCGTGACTATGTTCCCCTCGTGTGGAAAGCTCGTTAAATCAGCGTCATGTTAATCAGACTCCTAATCAGGCTTGTTTTTCCTTTTCTACCTTAGACTTGGGGATGTGGTGTGTTACTGTATTGCTGTTGAACTACCAGCAGGGGAAATAGGTTTAAGATCAGAATAGTAGGATTAATGTTAACCAAGGCAAGGCTGTAATATAATCTGTATTAAAACAAGTGGTCTGTGTGTGGGTGAGAAAGCAAGCAAGCGAGAGAGAGAGACTGTGATCCTCTCCAGGAGAAGCTGTCAGGTGGGTTATGATATTTTATACGTGTATCTACATATACACACACAGTGTGTGTGAATGGGAGAGCAGTGAAGCAGTTGCACTGTAATCCATCCTGCACCCAGTTCTGCCTTGAGAGATTCATAATGTTATTACTATCAATATGTGCACCAAAGCAGGTAGTGTTGCTGTTGTGCTTTCTTGCTAAATATCCTTCAAGCAGCATGTTTTTTTTTTTTGTTTTTTTTTAATATTGTACATGAAAACAGAAAGTCCCCCCACCTCCCCAGTGCAGCAGTCCAGTCTTTTCCTCGGTGTGTTACTGTATTTTCAGTTCAGTGTTTCGTTTCTCTGAAATGTGCTATTTCGGTACCTTACTGTGGAAAGTGTTTCAGGTGGTTCAGGCATCTCCTAATTTAACCTTTTTTTTTTAAAAAAAAAAAAAGCCATTTGCTCTGCCAGTTTGCTGGTTGTCTCCGAATCTAAAGCACAGGGTTGCAAAGTTGTCAGTCAGAACTCCATTACAGTATTAAATGACACTGCTGTGGTTAACTATACAATGTTTTGTATGGTTTTCCTTCCATACTTCAAAACCTGACTTGGTCAGACTAATTCTGTCAGTTTTCATATTGGAAGGATTGTGTTTGGTCCAGAGGGGCACAATAAATCGAAGTTATAAAAACCTTATGGATATATTTTAGACGTGCCACTCTGCAGTTGTCTAGTTAATAACACTGTTACCCGTGGTTGGCTTATTTCATTGGTCAGTCCGTATGAGTCCTGTGTGCCGGCGTGACCCTAATTTAGCGTAACATTCCAGCACCCTGGTGATCCGCTCCATTGACGTTCTGTCATCCCTGGTATAAACACATGACACCTGACTGCTTCTCATTGGAGGGACTCGGGGAAAATGTAGCTGTCTTCTCTCTAACCCCCGTCTGGTTGGGTAATTAATTTCCATACTGGCCCATTTCTAGAAGCGGTATCTGTCTTGATAATTAGTGTGCTTAATGTTTAATTACCTGTCCAGTCTAGGTACTGGCTGCTAATCTCTGGTTAAATGTGCTGCTATTATGCATGTTTAAAGGGTTAATTGGATCTATGCGGAAACGGGGTTTCATTGTGAAGTCCTCGCTACCTGGAGAGCCTGTCTTCCGAGATGCTGGTTAGACGCTCCTGGTGTCCTCCTTCACTGGTGGCTGTGCTTCGTCACCCTCCCGCAGCATGATGCGGTGTGCTTGCCGGTGGCCCCTGGGGGCAGTGCGGGGACAGGCCGCCTCCTTGCTCTCTTTGAACAAGCTGCACAAGGATCCTGCGCTGCCAGGAGGTGGGTGGGGAGGGGAAGTGCAGCAGGATCATGGGGGTGGGGCCACATGGTACTGATCTCAATACACCCCGCCCCCGTGACGAGGCAGTCTGCACATGTGCAGTAGGGCAGCAGAGATCTGCACTGAGAGAGACTGAGGCTGTACAGGTTACCTGCGCCCGGCAGCTGGGATGGTGCTGCAGGGAGAGGACCCGGGCTCCGGAGCGGCCGCTGGGGGGGGCACAGGCTGCTCGGCGCTCTCTTCCGCCATTAAATTCTCCTGCCTGTTCTGCTGGCACTCCAGGGAGAAGACAGCCGTGGAGCAGGAGATCAAGGAGAGGGAGGAGAGCATCAGACAGAGGAGCAGTGAGGTGCAGGTACAACATCTGAGCAGCCTGTCCTCTGTCGTGTGTGTGTGTGTGCGCGTGCGTGACGTGCTCCCTGCGTTAATGCGGGCTCTACCTGTGTGTTTGCATCCCTCTACCTTCATTCTTCTCTCTATCCATCCCTCTCTGAATGACGAATCATCCATGAAACCAAATTTAAAGCCAGCTCCCTCTGTATATAAATGCCTGATTCGTGAAGTTTTCTATAGTAGCCGCCTATTGTGCCCCCAGTCCTGTCGTCGTCACTTTAGAGCCGTGCAATAGTGGGGCTTCTCTGTCTGAAACGTGACGGCTCTGCTTGGTGCAGAAGCTGTGTTTGCTTTGTTTGGTAGCTGTACGGCTTTCCATGTGATATGTTGCATATCAGCTGTTAGTTTGTACCTGTGGCGGTTGTAAATGGATAGTCGCTGCTGGGAAGTGAAAAGCTTTGTTGACATTTCAGGGTAGCATTACTGACATATTAGACAGAGTGTGACGATGAGTGTATATATAAATGTATAGCTAGTAAGTATGTCTGTGATTTTTGGGTAGGATTCTGCTGATAGCTGTGGCCCGTGTGGTGTTTCCTGCAGTCCTGCTTAAAGGTCGGTCTATTGACGGGGACTGTCAGTGATCATATTTCTTCCCTCTGAATCTTTCCACTGATGGCACATACAGCGTCCGAGCTGCCGTGTACAGGATGCTCTGTGCCCCACAAGCCCTGCATTCTCACACGCCTGGCCTCATTCAGCAGCCTGCCATGGGCACCATCCATACAGCTGAAGATTGCCCGGTAGATCAGTGTTTCCCAGTCCAGTCCTCGGGGCCTGCAGACAGTCCACATTTTTGCTCCCTCCCAGCTCCCAGTAGGACCCCTAGACAGTCTGGTAAGGAGCTGAGAGGGAGCAAAAATGTGGACTGTCTGCAGGCCCAGAGGACCATGTTAGAAACCACTGTGTTAGATAATTTTAATATCATTTGGTCATTATTTAATTAAGTAATCTAATCAAAGAGCTCTGTACATGAAAGATGTTTTGTTTGTACGTTCTTTCTGAGTGCTTATTTTCATTGCTGAGAAGACTATGGCCAGTCTGAACCAGTTAATATACCAAAAGTAAATAACTAATCTTGGTCTTAAGTATGTTGCTTGCTCTGTACATGGCAGCAAAGGCAGGCTAATAATTTCTTTTATGGGGCAGAAGTGTTTACAGTAACACCCTAAACAGCGTCCCTCATCTACTTTAATGTGGGAGCACAATTAAATCCCTGCAGCAGCTGTGTCGGGCCTCTCAATCCAGCATCCTGATGGCAGGAAACAGATCCATAAGTAATGTATGCCTGCCTGCTGCGTGATTAGCATAATGTTATGGGGTGCAGTGAGATGCTGCTGCCTATGGCGTCGTAGCATTTTGTGCGTCACTGACCTTTGATTAAGTAATGGATCGCCAGAATCAGCTGCTATGAAAACACCAGCGTCTACATAGTTGATTTTCAAAGTATTGTTTTTTATTCCTAATGAGTTGGCCACTCATGGATGGCTTTTTGCCAAGTTAAAGTGTATTTATAAATAACCTAACTTAGGTTTGACCATTAATCACACATAATTTGGAGTAGAACTGAACTATGTTAGTGTCTGTCTGTATGTGTGTCTGTCTGTCTCTATCTATCGTCTGGTATATGTCTGGCATATGTCTGGTATATATCTGTGTGTGCTGTGTCTCCTGTTTCTTTACCTGGTGATGACACTTCTTCCACCAGATATTTTTAGATAAGTACAGGTGTTAATCTCATGCTTGGATTAGTGCCTCCCCCCTTCTGTTATCGGGTAAAAATTAATGTTTCACTGGGTGCCCCTTGGGATCCTTTCATGCAGACCTGGACCCACCTGTCAGGCCCATTTCAGGACTTACAAACAGGAGGGGGGGCATTTTAAAAGGGCCAGGCTTTGTGTATTGCTGAGTCTGTGCGGTACCCCTACGCTCTGACTCATCTTAAGGTTTCATGTAAAGTTTAGGTCAATAGGGGGGCTTTCAGTAAGATGATGATGAATGACTGATCCTACCAACAAAGAGCATTATATAGCTTTGTTATTAATAGCTCTCTCCTGAATAAAGTGGCCTTTCCTGGGCTCACCCTTGGTAATTAAATATTTATGAGTGCTCCTGAGCCCCTGGAGGGGGCGCTGTCCTTTCAGCCTTCTCCATGCTTGAGCGATGACACATTTCAGCGGCCCACGGCAGTGCTGTTAACTGCAGTGACCGGTTACAGTCTGTTGGTTGATTAATTTGCCTTTTTTCTTTGCTCTCTTTAATGCATGTCTCCAAGACAGCCTGGCTAATTGATTTCAGGCCTTACTCCCCGGCTGTGGATATTTTTGCCACGGGAAATGATTGCCAGCAGCGTTGATCATGCTGACTTTAGCAGTTTTTTTTTTTATAACTGTGTGAGCACAAAGTAAAATATACTGTGTGCCCTTTATTGTACCCATAAGACAGTAAGACAGGAGGCGTGGAGGCAGCCATGTCCCACACATTCATCCTCATAGGGGTACTGTTTCACTCGTACTTTCACTGGCCCAGTCTAGCTTCGATTAGTTTTCCCAGGGGTCCTCTGTCTTCAACACCTCTGGCGACCTTCTCTGTGGTTAAACTCGCTGCCTCTCCTGTCCAGTTGCCTCCATTCTGGTGGTATTTGTGGATGTCTGTGTGTGTCCCCAGACAGACTAATGAGCAGGTCTCAGAATTTTACAAGTACTGCGATTGTCAGTTTGTATTATAATGAACTCGACGGCCTGATGGGTGCACTGTCAGGCTTCTAAATGGCCACTGTCTGGCCCTTAGGACCTGCAGGATGAGGTCCAGCGGGAGACTGGCGAGCTGCAGCGGCTTCAGGCTCAGCGGCAGGAAGTCCAGGATACCCTGGAGAAGCTGGATGTGCAGAAGGAGGCACTGGAGGAGCAGCTGGGACAGATTCGGCAGCTGTGCAGTGAAGAGAATGAGCTGGTAGGTCCTGGTTCCCCAGCCGGGAGGGGGCGTTGGGTGGTGGCGTGATGCAGTACACAGTGTCAAAATCTGACACTCTTTGAAAGCTTGTCTGTTTCACCTCCATGTCAAGTATATTTGATCATTCTGATGGTCTTTGATTGACCTTACACTCTCCTTTTGACCCCCCCCCCCCCCCCCCACCAGATCTTGACGCTGCAGACACAGCATGCGGAGCAGGAGGAGAAGATTGGGGAGTACGAGGCGGAGCTGGAGCGTGCGCGGGAGGAGCTGCGGAGGCTGCAGGACGAGGCAGCTCTCATGGAGCGGAAGGTGGAGTCGGCGCGGGCCAGGTTGAGTCCGCTGCAGGACTCTGTCAAAGACTCATACTCAGAGGTGTCACAGGTGGGGACCCTCCGCCTCCTCCACCATCTCCTCCTGCTCCTTACCATGTCATGTGACTCCTACCCTGCTTGACACCATAGTAACAGAATAACAGAAACCCTCAGCTGTTTAGCGTGCTGTGAACAGTGATGCCTCCTAATTATTATCAGCAAAGCTCCTTTCATTCAAAGCATTTTTTCACACTTGTTAACTGGAAATATTATCGATACTAAAAATGGTAGCAACAGATTAAGGGTCTAATTCTAACCTTACTCTGTAGTATTCTATCCCTTCTGTAATGGGGAAAAAAAATGCATCAATCAACCGCTAGCACATTGATTCTAGTGTGTAGCGCTGTGCTGGCATACGTTGTACATGCTACAGTCTGCATTCATGTACCTGGTTGCTGACGCTCTTCTCCGCTCCAGGCCCAGCAGAAGCTCAGTGAGCTGCAGGAGGAGGAGAGTAGCACCATGGCCCAGATCAGCTGGAGGAAACACCTCCAGGAGGAGCCGGTGCTGGTGAACGGCGCGTCTGCCGTGGAACTAGAGCGACAGTCCGAGGAGGAGCCCACGGAGCTGCCTGAGCAGGAGGAGCCCGAGGAGTCGTCGTCGTCCAGGAGTCCTGAGGAACAGGAACCCAAATCCGATACCCCGGAAGGTTTCTATAACAACAGCGCTGCCTGGCCACATCTCAGCATGGTGAGAGAGCCGGCATGTGCCTTGCTCTGCAAGTGAAACACTTGCTTATGTCAGTTGCAGCGCTCTAACCATCCTGTTGCCGTTGACGAATGGATTACCCTGCAGTCTTGGCCATTTGGGTGTTCTGATCAGTGGTAAACAACATGTTGGTCTCTGTCCCTCATTCAGGAGAGCTGCAATTCTAGCACTTTAGTTGAAATGACAAGTGACATTACAAAGGAGGAGGAGTCACCCAATGACGGCGCCCTCAAGGTATGGACTGTGTTCATGATGGACCTGCCAGTTCTGAGGCACAGCCTCTGAAGTAATATCCTGTCTGCTGCAGAGCACAGGCTGCCGGCCAGCAATCTTAGATCGACATGTACGATCTGTCTGCTTGTTAGCAGCTGGATTCACCGGAACCGGAGAAGAACCTCGAGCCCCCCCAGCCCCCCACACAGGAAATGACCCAGGAAGATGCTCCTCCTGCCAGCACGGGGCTCGACTTCTTCCAGGCGGACCCCTTCACTGACCGTAAGGCCCACCACTCCTACTCTCCTGCATCCTGAATCGGGATTAGTGCCGACCTAAATGACTCTTTTGTCTTTGATCTTTTGTAGATGATCCATTCAAGGACGACCCATTTGCAAGGGTCGATGTTTCTGGTAGGTGCCTTCATTCATGTAGATGTCAGGGATGCATGTTCTCTAAATGCATGTTCGAGCATTGTGGAATAACAGGGCGTACCAAACTGCATGTGTCGTGTGTGATTAGGTCTGCGCCCGTTTTCAGTGCTTTTCGTTGTGTACCGATAGATCCTTTCGGAGGAGACCCCTTCAAGGGCACGGACCCCTTTGCTGCAGATGCCTTCTTCAAACAGCCTTCAGCCGACCCTTTCACCTCCAGTGATCCCTTCGGCGGCGTTCACGGGTCTTCGGAACCCAGCCTGTTCGACAGTCAGCCCAATGGCAAGGCCGTCGCCGATCCCTTTGGCTCCCAAGCTAACGACATGTCAGACGCAGATCCTTTCAGCTCCCACGTCGTCCACGCTGGTTTGGACCCCTTCACGGCCTCCCCGTCTTCTCATGAACTTCCTATGGTCAGTCTTGGGATGCGCTGAAGGATTCAATCAAGTTTTTAAGGGAGTGTCTGTGTTCTACTTAGGAATGCGATTGACAGATGTGAACACCGTACATACCGTAATATCTGGACATGAAACTGTCATTTGCCAATAGCTGGTCATCTTAAAGAGTGTGGAGGACTTTTAACTTTAAGATTGGTTACCGTTGTTGCTACTTGGGGTTGAGGTGGAAGACAGGGTTCAGTAAATTCTATAAAAACCTTCAGTTTGTTCAGTCAAGCCAATGCTACCTGCCCCACTTTTATGTTCATAAAGCGCCTTAGGTGACCTTTGAGGTCAAGCGTTGCAACTAAATGTAGTATTTAAATTGTACCAATTAGGGGTGGGCCGATCTACATTTTTTCACTTTCAGTCCGATTTTGATACAAAACTGCTGATATCGATACAGATTTTTACTTTGATAATGATCTAGGCTACTAGAAATATACATATTGTACTGTTCCGCCTCATTAGTACTTCTTGTTTTAATCGTTTTTGAGGCATTTGATATGAATATGAATATCTTCTAAGCGAGGGTGCACAAGTGGCGAATGCTTAAAATGCCCCACAACTTTTCTCCCACTTGCAATAGTGTTACTTACACTTCATTGCAAAAGCAGCCCCTTGTGTATCCCAAGCCGTAAGGGGCGCGCAGCCCAGGCTAGCGACTCCCAAAACATCTATTGCTTTTTTTCATATTACTCCCATAGTTTCGCACAATTGCATGCACTTAGTTTAGTGGGATTTCTACTAAGCACTACCCTCACCTCTCAAAGCCTTTTCACAAAGATTGCAAATCTCTTTGCTACTAATTGGGGTCAAAAGCATGAAATACTTCCAGATCGTCACCCTCTTATCCCATGTTCTCACGCTGCTCCTACTGCAAAGGGTATGCACATGACATCACAGCAGACGGAAGTCACCACACTCACACCCACTGAGAGGCAAACGGACTGAGTCGCAGCATTAATGTTCTGCTTGAATGCCACAAAAAAAACGCATTTAAAAAAAGGAAAAAGCTGATGTGCAATTGATTGGACAAACAACCATTTTTTGTTAAATCTATCATGTTAGAGACTGCCAAAAACTAAACCCAACGTGTACCATTAAATAGATCTGGATCAGCACTGATACCGATCCGAATATCGGATCCGTGCATGTCTATTACCAATAACTGGACACTGTCACACATATACATTGTTTTATTTTGGTCAGAGCAGTGTTAGCCTCTTGAGTGTAGACAACTGTCCACCTTACGGTAGCTTCACTTCTTTCTCTCTCTGTCTCTGTCTCTCAGAAGGACTTGCCAGCCTCGATGAATGATCCTTTTGCCCCCGGAGGCACAGCGGTGAATGTAGAAGCAGACTCTGGTAGGACTGCAGAGCTACTCTGGGTAGCCAAGCACCCGACTGTATTTACATAGATTGCGCGAGTCTTTGTTTCTCTTTTGAACGTCACGTCTCTCTGTCTCTCTCTGTCTCTCTCTCTGCCTCTCTCTGCCTCTTGCTGTTTCATAGATCCATTTGCTGCTGCGTTTGGCAGTGACACATTCACAGGGGGGTTTGCAGATTTCAGTGCCCTTTCAAAGGTAACATCCTTCCCAGCCTGCGTTACCCTTAAAGGACGTGTGTGCTGCTTTGGGGTTAGATAACGCTTACCCCCTACTCGCTTTGCAGTCGAATGGGGACGACCCTTTCAGATCCTCCAGCACGTCCAGTAACAAGAACTTGTTCAAGGATGAGAGTCAGCCGAGTAGTCCTGAGGTGCCCCCCGCCCTGCCCCCCAAGATCGGGACCCCTACCAGACCCCCTCCGCCTCCTCCAGGTCACTTACGTTTTATCTTAAGCTTAAATTGCATTAATCTTTAATTAGTCTTTTTTTTTTATTATTAGATCTTTGTCTTTCATAAAGTCTGTTCTTGTTACATAGATGAGCCTTTAACTTATTACTTCCATAGTTTGTTAAATAATTGAGCTGCTTATGTAAGAATGTATATCCTGTGGTGTGATCAGAATGAGTCTCTGGATTTCTGGGGGTCGTTTGCTATTTTTTATTTATTTTTTTCTTCTTGAGTGTGCTTGCACCTTACAGTTGTATGTAAATGAGTCCGGTTTCACATTTGCATTTTAATTCACAGAATAATGGGGGATTCAGCCTGAGTTAGAATCTGACGTTTTACTTTTTTTTTACCCTAACAGCCTGCGAAAGTCATGCAACTTAACATGATATTATTCTTAAACTTTTGTGGTAAAATGATTTCTGCGACCTGTATTTTATAACAACTCATTACTTCTGCAAACTTGTCCAGTATACTCAGTTGGTGGTGGATTATACTCGCTTAAAATGACATTTTTAAGTTTTACTGTTCCAGGAGAAAACAGCCTTTTTAAGTCCTGAAGCAACTGTGCTTCATGAATATTTATATAAGCCTACCTGAGTGACAGTTAGTGCAACCTATAAGCAGCCAGTTGCTGTAGTGAACCGGCTTGGCCTGGTATGGCTGCTTTCTCAGGGTGCCCTGGGTGTATTTTGTCCCATTTTATGTTCTCTCATTAGCCACCTCTAACCAGCTAGTAACTGAACCGTTGGCAGTAGAAATGCTATTATGTGGCACCGAGGCTGCAGTAAAGTAGACACGCCAAGTGAGGAAGAGATTCAGGCAGGCTGTGTTTTTGGCAGCCAGCTGTGGATGTAGCCAACTGTGTCAGTGCCCTTAATATCCAGCTCCGCACTGGGCAGCTGGCACTCCTGCAGTGGAGCATCATCAGTGTTAACACTGGGCCCAGTTGCATCCTGCTTCCTCCATCTCAAAGTGAAGCTTTGTGTCGTCTGTGTATGCAGGTAAGCGGTCCACGATTTCGCGATCAGAGTCCTCGGACTCCTTCCAGCGGAGAGTGCCGTTCGTCGCCCACAGCTCCGTGGACTTCTCCTCACTTCCCGGCAAGGTCAGCCAGGACCCCTTTGCGGAGTCCCTGCCTGCCCACCCTCCACGGGACCCTGAAAGATTTGCCAGCTTTGACAAAGTGAGCACTTCCCCTACGTCCTCCCCAACCCCCGAGACCCTGTAATATCGCGCTCCCCCCCATCCCGTCACTGTCCCAAAGCCACCCCCAATTAACAGCAGTCTGTCACACCTCCAGACGTAGCCAAACTCAAAACACTGGAGTACTTTTTGTTTTTGTTTTTTTTTAATTGGCCGATCCGTGACTTTGAAGGTAAGGCCTCATCGGTCACCTGTAGTCTGATTCCTATGTTAAACGCATCTCTCTATCCCAGCCATACTTGCTGAAATATTTCAATGTCAAGCTTTTTCTCTGTACATATTTTGTAAACTTCATGTACATTTTTTTGTGGAGTGGATGTATCACAGAATTTAGTTTTAATGGCTCCCATTTGGGGTGGGTTGGCATTTGAAGATGCTCAATGAGGTGTTCGTAACCTTTTTAAAAATGCAGACCAGCTTTAAATACCTTATGACAAATCTATCAATGGCTGTACCAAAAAATAGGAATTGGATTCCAAAGTTTCTCTTAGGGGATTGTGCCAACCATTGGGCTTTCCAGGAAACCCCTCACTTCCTGTGAGGTTAGGTTGCTCGCTTTGATCCCGCTAAACCCTTCCTCCCCCACTGACCACTCAGGCACGGCCAAGCATACAACCGGCTCACTGCATCATGCACATGCCGCACGCGCCCCACGGTCCTGCACCCACTAATTGTGTCTGTGCACGCGTGCCTGTGTGTCACTTCCTGTCCCCTCTGAGCTGCCCATGTTGGCCCTCACTCTGATGTCACTTCCTGTCCCCTCTGAGCTGCCCATGTTGGCCCTCACTCTGATGTCACTTCCCATTGCATCCCATCACTGAACCTCATCACTTCTGTGCTCATCTTTTAAAAAAAATTTTTTTGCTCTTCAGAAGTTGGATGATTTCCCTTTGCTCTTGATTTTGTTTAATTGCCATGAAAACAATAAAGAATCAAACCTCCCTCATTCTTTGAAACTCAGTCACTGTAATGCCTGTATATGTATGTATAGCAATATACACATATATACACACATTCTACGTGTGTGTTTCTAGGTTTGTGACAGCATCGGTTGAAATTTAGACTGGGAGTAAATCAACTCGTGATCACCCGTTCATAATTTAAAAGCCAAAGTAAGGATTTATTACATTTATTATTGAAACCAGTGGAACTGTCAGCTTTAGTATTCGTGCAATCTGTATATCGGGTGGATCGGCCTGTTGATTTAATCTGGTCTGTGTTTGATCACCTCCATTTAATCTCACCTTCAGCCATCTCTATGTAAATAACTGCATGTTCAGTGGGGCTGGTACTGACAGACTGGCAGTATGTTAATTTTTATATGAACGTTACACTCCGTTAATAATGTTGTGTTTATATTTGTCATTGTAAGATACATCCAGGGATATACAAATAAACCAGAGATGAGATAAGGATTAAAAGCTCAGCCAAACAGTGTCCTGGGCTTAGCATAGTGATCTTTGATGTTGCTCCACCTCGCTTGACTGCGTAAGTGTGTCCCTGCCAGCCTCGTCCCTCACTATCATCTGCGCGTTTCAGCGCCTCTAAACGGACTTTGCTGAAATAGCTTTCCTGGTCCTGACAACCTCCACGCACGCTAACATCCCCTGCTCCCAGATCAGGGCTCCAGTCCTACGGTGTTGCCACCCCTCAGTGTACACATGGCCCTTATGCTGATCACCTTGAGCATCTTCATCGGAGGGAAACCATTTGTCACACGGTTCTTGGTTACTTTGACCGTGTCCAGAAGGCGCAAGTCATCCAGGACAGCATGACCTTGTGTACCACTGTTGAGATCTGAAGCGGTCATAACCAGCTGTGTCTTTAATCATGGGTGTGTGAATTTCCGTTTTTGTTATGTTCTGTCATGTGACCTGGATGCTTTAACTAAAACTGAAGCATTGTGATGTCATAATAGATGTGATGGTTAATTATGACATTGGAGGACAGCTGGAACAACCTTGCATGTTTCTTACAATACCCATTGCTGCATTACTTGTGATGTTTATATCGGTACCTTCTCTCAAATATAGAAATGAATATTCCCACTGGAATCCCAAGGGAATCCAAAACACAAAATATAATGGGGTTATGGAGTGACGCAACTGACCAGTCAGAAAGCAGAGTGGTCATTCCAGTGGGTTATTGGAAAACAATCGCAAGGTGGTTTTACTGTGCGCCTCCCTGACCCCTGTCGAGTTTCGGGCCGCGCGGCTGTGTTGCACATGCCCGGTGTGTATCGGGGTGATCTGACAGGGCTGTGGTTGTGTGTGTGCGTGCGCCTGCCCGCGCACGCGTGTCTGTGTGTGGCGCAGTACCCCACGGAGGAGGACATGATAGAGTGGGCGAAGAGGGAGAGCGAGCGGGAGGAGAAGGAACGCCTGGCACGGCTGACGCGGCAGGAGCAGGAGGACCTGGAGCTGGCCATCGCCCTCAGCAAGTCCGAGTTCTCCTGAGGCACACAAGGCCCCTTCTCAGGAACCCATCCACTGGGGGAGGGGGGTCCTTACAGCTGAACTGGGGGCGTCCGGCTCCATTTGCCTTCCACTTCCCAACGTCCTCCACCTGAGGGCGCTGTCCGCCCTGTCACTGGTGGCTTGGGTTCCAGTGTGAAAGGGGGCATTAATATAGTGTGGCAAAGCTTTTTAAGGGACTGATTCCTAATGTTACCTCAATTCCCTTGGTTGAACCCCATCCCACGCCCTCCCCCCCCCCTCCCCCATCCTGACTGCTCTGGTGTCTTTTTTGTCTCAACTGAGATCATGCCTGCCTTGACTCCTGACACTAATTTTAACTTTAATAGCCTTTTCCGAGAAACTGCCATCCTTGAATTGACCTCAGCGGCTTCCTCTAGCCTTATGATAAGAGCGTGTTTAACGTGGATTAATGGCTACTTGAATAATATGTGCATGCCAGTTTTAGTCTGGTTTTAGCTCATGTAGTTATTGACAGAAGGGGTAGCATGTTGGCTTCTCAAATGGACGACTACCTGGAGAATAGTAATGTCTTCTCCCAACTCGGTGACCAAATCCTGGATGCACTGAAATACGTTTTTAATCGCAGCTCATCACTCAGTTGCTCAGTGTCTCCTGTCGTGTTTAATGTGTTGGTATCACGGTGTGTGGCTTTTGGCAGAGGTGGAGTCGAGGGTCATGCAACCAGTGGTGATGGTGCACTGCAGTCCTGCATGACATCTAGTTAAGTGACAGCCATAAGTCACACTCTTGGCATGTGTAGGTAAATATAGGGTAGCATGGGGTCGGATGATTTTCCAAAGTCCACATAACCATTATCTTCAAAGAAATTTAAACTCGGTATGAGTTGAGGGGGGGGGAATAGGATTGTACCAAAAATAGGTTTCATGTGTAAGTGGTGCATTTTTATCTCTGTCATGTAACATGTAATATGGTGCTGCGGGACAGTTGGATGGCGGCAGTTAGTAACGCAGAGCTGTAATACGAGTGTGATTTCCATGTGTGTCTTGTCCTGAGGGAATGATTTCTTCTGGTGATATTGAGGCTGTAATATGGCACGGAACAGTAATTTCTGAGATGGATTTTGGACTAACCTTACTCTCCCTTCCCTCCTTTTGCTTAACAATATTCAGGATGGATTGTACAGACTCCACAATCCAATTTTAAAATAGCATTAAGCTGATGGGCTCCTGCTGAAATAAGCTCCCTTTGCACAGGGGAAAAAGCTAACAGCTGAATGATTTATTATAGCAGGTACCTCTGTCCTAATGGTGCAAAAGCGTAATTATAACAGATTCTCAGCCTGAGGATCAAAAAAGTCAGAATTATAAATATTAAAGTTTCATCTCACTTTTAGGATGACTTTCGTGTTGCTTTGTAACTGAGACAGTTGCGATTCATCTTAAAAAATAAGAGCATGCAACCCCCCACCTCACCTAAAATACAAGCCGAATGTCCTCATGACACGGAATGTGAAACTGGATTTCTGTTTGAGGATTATGGAGGAATGTCGTACAAGGGCCTTTCTGACAGTAAATTTTATCTGCAGGTGTTGTATTTGAAATACCCCCCCCCCCCTCCACCCCACAGTTCCTTTCATAGCCCCCCCTCTCCTTCCATTCTTAAAAATGATAGGAAATCTCACTGTTAAAGCACCCAAAGAATTGCCTGTTTTAAGACTGACCCACTGTTGTGTGTGGCTGTTTGTGAGGACAATGAATCTAAGTTTTGTTTTCCAAATGTGTGCCTTCATGTTAGCTTTGAATGTAACTGATGTACCCCCCCCCCCCCCAAGCAAGTTATTAGTTGCCATTTTCAGGGTAAGAAGGGTGTTAATTCTGTACAAGTACTATCTGTGATATTAGCCTCTGATCTCATAGGAATGATTATTAAGCATTAGCATTGTACAAGTGCCATTCTTTGCAGTATAGTGACATGAGATTCTCTTCTCAATCAGTGCCATACAGACACCATCTGCCATTGGGGGGTATGCAGGGAATACCTAATTTTGTTGCTTGTATTGTTGATATTTTCCATAATGTGGTGGATCTGTGCGTCTGCCAGTGGACTGGTTCTGAGCCCCCAAGTGACTGAAGCGTACCTCGTCTTTCCCAATAAGACTGCACTGCTTCCTCTGAGATGTTAATGTGATTGATGATACCCCCCCCCCCCCCCCCCCCCCACAAACCTTTACGGCCCTGGTCACCAAGCGCTTGTCAAAACCTAATGCGCGAATGTCAGCCTGGACAGCCGCTCTGCTCACCCCGTTATGGCCATGAAGACGCCGCAGTGAAGAGTGCCCATCGTTTGACAGTGAAGTTTCATGGGGGAATGAACAGCCAAGCATATTAACTGCTCTTATCTGACACCATTTATTTCCCCCCTGCGTACTGGGATTGCATACAAGGATTTCAGTAGCGTACAATATCATCTTATAGACTGGCTTCCTAAAAACCTCCAGTTCCTTCCTCCAAAGATGTTCTCTCTGTGTAAATACACAGGGGCTCCACTTTGTCCATTCCGGAACCTCTGCTCTCGCCAGCCTCCTCTGACCCCTTTGATCCATTTTGTATTTAAAGGTATCCCCCCCCCCCCCCCCCCCCTCCCCTGTCCCCGCTGCCCTATAACTTGTATAGACTTCTCACTCATTAAATTGAAACCACTGATGTATGTAAGCGATATATATAGACTTTGTAAAACTGGCTAATTTTATTTTTTAACATCAGATACTTTGTCCCGCCATGGGGCTGATTGTTTAAAAATGCTGCATATAACATGTAATTAAAAACAGAGTATAATAAATGGGGAAAAAAACTTAAGCTGCTTTGTCATTTGATGATCAAATTGACAGTAAGTCATGGGTTATTCCTTAAACTGTGCTATTCACTGCTATTCTGTCAGCTATACAAACTGGGATTTGGTGTGGGATTTCCACAGCACATACTTTCATTACGCACACAGGTTTAAATGCCGTTTTCTAATACCTGTTTTATGAAGCACTGCTTATGCTCTGCCTCGGCCTTTTCATTCATGGCTCTGGTCTAACCTGGCTACCGTGTGTCGCACTTCTAGAGTTTTTCATAAAATAGTGAATGGTGCAAGTTCATAGTTATATCATTCACGTTTGCATATGATGAGGTCACATGTATCGTGTTAACTGTGCATCCCAGAACTATGTGTCATTTCGGTAAGTGCGCACAGTTAACGACCATTTGAATCTGTATTCAGTAGGATTGGAAAGCTGACATTTTTTTGCAAAAGTACGTATGAAAACATAACCGTTTAAGGCTCACTTGCCTAAATTGTTTCACCCAGAAATAAGGGGATGTTGTTTTTGGAATAATATGCTATAAGACCGTCAGAATTTATGTGCAGATCTCTGAGATGGCTTTTATCGCGGATAAATAATGGGGTTATATATAAACCGTGGCAAAAAGGCTGAGATGTTAATGAATTGCATGTTATAATGATTAAAAGGGCTGTTTTTTTTGTTGTTGACTGAGCACATGGTCAGTCTATAAGCAATAATAACATGGTGCATTTATATTTTTATCTGTAAATCGAGTGCAGCTTTCAGAAAAATTGTAAAATATTTCACTTATCTAAACGACATTTATCTCAAAGTGCTACAAATGCTTTTATTCAGCACAAACTCAGCACCAATAATCTGAAATCATTTTGAATATGATTATTCTATTACTTTGTTAAAATATACTTTAAACATACCCTTTTCAAAAACCTATTTTCAGTGGTGCTGACAAATTGTAAAAAATCACATTATAAACATTTCTAGCCACGACTTTTGAGCTCTGAAGCTTACAGACATAGGGGCTGGCTACACAAAGGTGAATGAGACATTCAAAGAATTGTGTGAGGTTTGATTACTAAAGTGTAACGACTTTGGAGTCACCACACCTTTGCACACTGTCAATGGCCCATCAGTCTGGAATGTCTGTCACTGCTCCTCACACCAATCAGTTTGGAAAGCCAGTGGGAATTTTACAGTTTTTTTTTCAATTGCCAAGACAGATACTGCAATACTGAAGTTGCTTTCTCAAAACTCTTCATACAGTCACCACAACATTAGCTTATGTGGGCTAAACTGTTAAGCATTTTGCTTTGCTTTCATACAAAATGCAATCAATAACTTATACGGAAGCTTATATGGAAAATACCTGATTTGACTTCTCAACATTTAATTTTAGAGAGATTTTAACTGCGTTATGAACCCTTTTTTGGATCGGTCTAGTCTTAAAACACAAACTTTCACTAAAATAGCTACCAAGCTCTCAGATTTTCTAGATTGTGCTACATGTATAGGTCCCTGAACCCCAATACGAAAGTTTTCTCATTTTTTTTCCAATGTACACCATTTATGTTCAAGAATTGACAATTTTTTTATAGATAAAAATTGCTTGGCTCTTTGGAAAAGGTGGAATACTCTACCATTGTAATATCTGATCATGCCCCAGTACTGCTGGATCTCTCTTTTAAGGATATATATGCTATTCGCTCTCAGTGGTGTTTTAACACCGCGCTATTATCAGATGAAACATTCTGAAACTCAATCTCAGAGGCGATAGACAGATTCTTGGAATTCAATAAGACTGAGTGTACCTCTCCATCCCTGTTATGGGAGATTCTTAAGGCTGTACTTAGAGGTGAAATATTAGTGTACTCATCATATCTCCATAAAAAAAGGAGAGAGCAGCAGCAGCTGGTGGAGACCATAAGTAACAAAGATCACCAATATTCGGGCTCACCCAGTCCAGCCCTTTAAAAAGAGAAGATAGATCTCCAAGCACGATACAATTTAATCACAACAACCGAAACTGAATCTCTCACGATGTGGTCACGGGGATTTTTTTATGAACATGGAGAAAAAGCTGGTAGGCTGTTAGCTCACCAACTTAAATCCAAATCAGCTGTACAACTTGTATCACAAATCGAGGACCCATCAGGTGTACAGACTGCAGATCCTCTAAAAATAAATGACATCTTTAAAAGTTATTATTTTAATTTATACCTGTGCACCTCATGGTGCCCCTGGCCCGAGTATTTTAGCCCTGTGCACCTCATGGCGCCCCTGACCCAGAGTATTTTAGCCCTGTGCACCTCATGGCGCCCCTGGCCCGAGTATTTTAGCCCTGTGCACCTCATGGCGCCCCTGGCCCAGAGTATTTTAGCCCTGTGCACCTCATGGCGCCCCTGGCCCAGAGTATTTTAGCCCTGTGCACCTCATGGCGCCCCTGGCCCAGAGTATTTTAGCCCTGTGCATCTCATGGCGCCCCTGGCCCCGAGTATTTTAGCCCTGTGCACCTCATGGCGCCCCTGGCCCGAGTATTTTAGCCCTGTGCACCTCATGGCGCCCCTGGCCCAGAGTATTTTAGCCCTGTGCACCTCATGGCGCCCCTGGCCCGAGTATTTTAGCCCTGTGCATCTCATGGCGCCCCTGGCCCAGAGTATTTTAGCCCTGTGCACCTCATGGCACCCCTGGCCCAGAGTATTTTAGCCCTGTGCACCTCATGGCGCCCCTGGCCCAGAGTATTTTAGCCCTGTGCACCTCATGGCGCCCCTGGCCCAGAGTATTTTAGCCCTGTGCACCTCATGGCGCCCCTGGCCCAGAGTATTTTAGCCCTGTGCACCTCATGGTGCCCCTGGCCCGAGTATTTTAGCCCTGTGCATCTCATGGCGCCCCTGGCCCAGAGTATTTTAGCCCTGTGCACCTCATGGCGCCCCTGGCCCAGAGTATTTTAGCCCTGTGCACCTCATGGCGCCCCTGGCCCAGAGTATTTTAGCCCTGTGCACCTCATGGTGCCCCTGGCCCAGAGTATTTTAGCCCTGTGCACCTCATGGCGCCCCTGGCCCAGAGTATTTTAGCCCTGTGCACCTCATGGCGCCCCTGGCCCGAGTATTTTAGCCCTGTGCACCTCATGGCGCCCCTGGCCCAGAGTATTTTAGCCCTGTGCACCTCATGACGCCCCTGGCCCAGAGTATTTTAGCCCTGTGCACCTTATGGCGCCCCTGGCCCAGAGTATTTTAGCCCTGTGCACTGTGAAGTCAGAATCACTTCAGAATAAATCACTTTTGATAGATTTTTTTCAACAAATTGGAGATCCCCTCCATTTCATTGGCCCAGAGGGAGAGGTTGGAGCAGCCCCTTGGACTTGACAAAATAAGGAGGCTATTTTTTCTATGCAAAGTAGAAAAGCTCCAGGCCCGGATGGTTTCTCTGCTGACTTTTATAAGAAGTTTTCTAATAAATTGGCCCCACTTCTGTTTGATATGTTTAACCATGCTCTATCCCAAGGTCATGTAAGGAAAAGTGGGAAAAATGCCCCAAGGTTCTTGATTGATCATTTTAATACAGGCAACGTTAGGAATTTATGATCATGGGGGAAGCCAGGGAGAGAATGGGGGTTCCGGTTGGCACCACTAGGGTGATAAGGATAAGATAAGGTGATAAGAATTGAATTACAATGATCATAAAAGTCTCTACCCTGTCCTGTCCCGTCCCTGTCTCAGGACCCTCACACTCCAGGGGGTCACTCTTTATATGTAAATTCACTCACAACACCTACACACAACACCTAGGTGGGGAGGGCCTTTTTGGGTATAAAGGGGGGTGAAGAACTGTCTTCAATTTGTATCTGAGCTGCCTTTCAGTACCCGGTGTGTCTCTACACTGTATTACATTGTATTATTTTTACTGTTCAATAAACCATCATTTTGCTGAAACTGCGGAGACTCTGCAAATGGATTCCCTACAGTCAGTTGCCAGATTCTCTTACTGAAGCTTCAGTTACCATTTTGTTGAAACCTGGTAAAGATGCCTCAATATGTGGGTTGTATCAGCCAGTGTCACTGCTAAACTCAGATGTTAAATACTGGCAAAACTGTTAGCTACTCGATTAGAGATACCATTGCCAGATGTGATCTCAGCTGATCAAACAGGTTTTATTGGAGGGCGACAGCTATTTTCTAATGTGAGACACCTTCAAAATATCCTGTATGGTCCTTCATCTAATTAGACTGCAGAGGTTGTGATTTCATTGGATGCAGAGAAAGCTTTCGATCGAGTAGAGTGGGATTACGTCTTTTTTGTGTTGTAACAATTCAGCTTTGGTAAAATATTTATTCAATGGATTCAGCTCCTATATTCCTCTCCAAAAGCATCGGTTATTACAAATCAGCTGCGCTCAAAAACTTTACCTTTATCTAGGGGTATGAGACAGGGTTGCCCACTTAGCCCACTTAGCCCACTTTTATTTATACTGGCAATAGAACCACTATCCCTGGCCCTAAAAGCTGCACCCATGATACAAGGAATAAACAGGCGGGGAATTGAACATAAGCTATCACTTACCTTTACCTTGATCTTGCTAGCATATTTAAATGTGAACCTATTCAGGAATAGAGTGGTAAAGGCATTCAGAGGAGGACTGATGATTATCAGAGGGAACAAAGGGGCTGGGTACTTGTCAGTATCCAGTAGAACCACCAGACTCCTACACTGAATTGTTCTGGATGTGGCACAGACGTTAATCCCTCTGTATTAGGGGATCCGTCTTCAGTTTGTACTCTTCTAGTTAATAGGTAGATTATCAGACAGATTTTCGCCCTAGTCCAGTACTCATTGACAGCCTAATACACCGTGTTTCAGTTTGTCTTGATAGTCAATACATGTCACAGGATGTACATTACTCTGATGGGCAGGCCCTCTTACATATGATGGAAACACTACAACAACTAAGGGTCAGAAGAGTGAAATACATATAATGAGTGTGTAGCTCAGCAGACTAAGACTCTGTGGCTGTGATCAGAAGGTCATTTGTGCTCGTGCTCAGAATTGGCAGAATAGCCACATGTCCACAGGCTTTTGAACAAGACCTGAAAACCCTGGGGGCCTCAAGGTAGCAGTGTCTTCACTGTGACCCCCAAGCTTGTTCTTGCCTTTATAGAGAGTAAGATGGGGCAAATGATTAATCCCATGGGGCCTCAGCAGAATTACAAACCAGTACAAGGAAAATAGTTGTTAATTTTACATACTACCTTCTGCTGGCCTTATGAGAATATTCAGATTATCATTTTTCCCCATAATTGCAATTTTAACATTAAATTTATGATTTTTCCATGAACCTGTGGCCGTTTTATATGGTAATTATTGATGAAAACTTTTTTTGAAAAGTGAAACAATATTAAAATTGCTTTATTGCGTAAAAAAACTGTTTTTGTTTAGTAAAATAATGTTTTTTTCGATTTTTATACTGCCGTCTTGTGGCAAATTTAAGTACTGCAGTTTGAAAATAATTAAATGATTTCTTGCCGAAATTGCAATACCTACTTTTGACCACGAGATGGCAGCAAGAAAATAGAAAAATAATTTTCCCACGGTCTACTAGCAGCTTTGTGTGGTAATTTTTTGTATTAAAAATACATTGCACCAAGTCAAATTATTTTAATGAAGAATTAACATCAAAAAGCTGATAGTAGACCGTGGGAAAATAATTTTTAACTTTTCTTGCTGCCATCTCGTGGCCAAAAGTAGGTATTGCAATTTGGTTTTTTCCACTCTTTATATTGCCGTCTTGTGGCAAACTTTTAATAATTTTCCCACGGTCTACTAGTAGCTTAGTGTAGTAATTGTTTGTATTAAAAATACATTGGACCAAGTCAAATTATTTTAATGAAGAATTAACATCAAAAAGCTGCTAGTAGACCGTGGGAAAATAATTTTTAACTTTTCTTGCTGCCATCTCGTGGCGAAAAGTAGGTATTGCAATTTCGGGAATAAATCATTTGTTTTCAAACTGCAGTACCTATTTTTGGCCACGAGATGGCAGCAAGAAAAGTTAAAAATTATTTTCCCACGGTTTACTAGCAGCTTTTTGATGTTAATTCTTCATTAAAATAATTTGACTTGGTCCAATGTATTTTTAATACAAACAATTACCACACAAAGCTGCTAATAGACCGTGGGAAAATATTTTTTCTATTTTCTTGCTGCCATCTCGTGGCCAAAAGTAGGTATTGCAATTTCGGCAAGAAATCATTTGTTTTCAAACTGCAGTACCTACTTTTGGCCACGAGATGGCAGCAAGAAAAGTTAAAAATTATTTTCCCACGGTCTACTAGCAGCTTTTTGATGTTAATTCTTCATTAAAATAATTTGACTTGGTGCAATGTATTTTTAATACAAAAAATTACCACACAAAGCTGCTAGTAGACCGTGGGAAAATTATTTTTCTATTTTCTTGCTGCCATCTCGTGGCCAAAAGTAGGTATTGCAATTTCGGCAAGAAATCATTTGTTTTCAAACTGCAGTTCCTACTTTTGGCCACGAGATGGCAGCAAGAAAAGTTAAAAATTATTTTCCCACGGTCTACTAGCAGCTTTTTGATGTTAATTCTTCATTAAAATAATTTGACTTGGTGCAATGTATTTTTAATACAAAAAATTACCACACAAAGCTCCTAGTAGACCGTGGGAAAATTATTTTTCTATTTTCTTGCTGCCATCTCGTGGCCAAAAGTAGGTATTGCAATTTCGGCAAGAAATCATTTGTTTTCAAACTGCAGTACCTACTTTTGGCCACGAGATGGCAGCAAGAAAAGTTAAAAATTATTTTCCCACGGTCTACTAGCAGCTTTTTGATGTTAATTCTTCATTAAAATAATTTGACTTGGTGCAATGTATTTTTAATACAAAAAAATACCACACAAAGCTGCTAGTAGACCGTGGGAAAATTATTTTTCTATTTTCTTGCTGCCATCTCGTGGCCAAAAGTAGGTATTGCAATTTCGGCGAAAAATCATTAAATTATTTTCAAACTGCAGTACTTAAATTTACCACAAGACGGCAGTATAAAAATCGAAAAAACATTATTTTACTAAACAAAAACAGTTTTTTTACGCAATAAAGCAATTTTAATATTGTTTCACTTTCCAAAAAAAGTTTTCATCAATAATTACCATATAAAGCGGCCACAGGACCATGGGAAAATCATAAATTTAATGTTAAAATTGCAATTATGGGGAAAAATGATAATCTGAATATTCTCATAATGCCATCAGAAGGTAGTATCTAAAATTAACAACTATTTTCCTTGTACTGGTTTTTAATTCTGCTGAGGCCCCATGGAATTAATAATTTGCCCCATCTTACTCTCCATAAAGGCAAGAACAAGCTTGGGGGTCACAGTGAAGAGACTGCTACCTTGAGGCCCCCAGGGTTTTCAGGTCTTGTTCAAAAGCCTGTGGACATGTGGCTATTCTGCCAATTCTGAGCACGAACCGTCGACCTTCTGATCACAGCCACAGAGTCTTAGTCTGCTGAGCTACACACTCATTATATGTATTTCACTCTTCTGACCCTTAGTTGTTGTAGTGTTTCCATCATATGTAAGAGGGCCTGCCCATCAGAGTAATGTACATCCTGTGACATGTATTGACTATCAAGACAAACTGAAACACGGTGTATTAGGCTGTCAATGAGTACTGGACTAGGGCGAAAATCTGTCTGATAATCTACCTATTAACTAGAAGAGTACAAACTGGAGACGGATCCCCTAATACAGAGGGATTAACGTCTGTGCCACATCCAGAACAATTCAGTGTAGGAGTCTGGTGGTTCTACTGGATACTGACAAGTACCCAGCCCCTTTGTTCCCTCTGATAATCATCAGTCCTTCTCTGAATGCCTTCACCGCTCTATTCCTGAATAGGTACACATTTAAATATGCTAGCAAGATCAAGGTATTGGGATAACCGTTAGGTTCGCTGTTCAGAGAGTTGCAGTGAAAACCATCATACACAGCAGCCCTTTCTGGATAAGATTACCTCCCTCTGATCTAACGGGTCAAAATCAAAGCAAGGTGCATTGCAATGTCTGACACCCAGCACACTACAGCATATAAAGTACAGGTATCCATCGACTTCTGCATTTGGAACCAGGACCACTTGTTGCATGTCAATTTTGGCGTATCTCAAGTTATATGAGAGGCAAGACATTAAGGACAGTATACACAGTACTGAAATAATAATGTACATATTAAACCACAGCACTTAATAAACAGATACTGCACTTACATCCATCCATCCATTTTCCAAACCGCTTATCCTATTGGGTCGCGGGGGGTCCGGAGCCTATCCCGGAATCAATGGGCACGAGGCAGGGAACAACCCAGGATGGGGGGCCAGCCCATCGCAGGGCACACTCACACACCATTCACTCACACATGCACACCTACGGGCAATTCAGCAACTCCAATTAGCCTCAGCATGTTTTTGGACCGTGGGGGGAAACCGGAGTACCCGGAGGAAACCCCACGACGACACGGGGAGAACATGCAAACTCCGCACACATGTGACCCAGGCGGAGACCAGAGGTGTGAGGCAACAGTGCTAACCACTGCACCACCATGCCGCCCCCACTGCACTTACATTTCACGAAAAAAATAAAGCACAGATTGCACTAAGAAATCAAAAGATGCATGTGCTAGCAAACAGTGGGAGCTGAGGAAGAAGCAGTGATAAAATACTTTATTGTACAGTACAGTAAGTTTCTTTTTATTGAATGAAATAGCATACAGGGGGCGGCATGGTGGTGCAGTGGTTAGCACTGTTGCCTCACACCTCTGGGACCCGGGTTCGAGTCTCCGCCTGGGTTACATGTGTGTGGAGTTTGCATGTTCTCCCCGTGTCGTCGTGGGGTTTCCTCCGGTTTCCCCCCACAGTCCAAAAACATACTGAGATGACAGATGCCACGAGATGGCAGCAAGAAAATAGAAAAATTATTTTCTCACGGTCTACTAGCAGCTTTGTGTGGTAATTGTTTATATTAAAAATACATTGGGCCAAGTGAATAGGCTCCGGACCCCCCGCGACCCAGTAGGATAAGCGGTTTGGAAAATGGATGGATGGATGGATGGGCCAAGTGAAACTATTTTAATGAGGAATTAACATCTAAAACGGGCAAAAAAAACACAACCTGCTAGTAGACCGTGGGGAAAATATTCTGTCCCGTAAAATCTAAAGTATTGTGCTCTGGTGAATGAATGATGAGGAATACAATTGAAATGCACTGATATTCACCCCTCCTTACACAGGTGATGGCCCTGTACAGCATACTGGCACCTCTGCCCTGTCCCTCACTCCCACAAATGGCAGACACTGGGCCAGGCTACGTCCCCCCACTCCAGGGCCTGTTCCCTGCTCCAGGCTGGTGTCTCTGTCAGTGGCAGAATGTGACGCCCAACGTCTACACGTCTATCGTGAATGAGGAGTATGTGGCTGACCAACACAATTAGCTTACCTTTTGTTACAAAACCAGTCAAATATTACTGCCCCATTTTATCTTTGCACAGGCACGTTAATGAGACACTTCTGATATGGTCAGGACCGTCTGCTCACCCTGGCACCCATGCTGTAAACCAAGCCCCCACTGTGGCTCTGCCGCCTCCTATCAGGTACGACACGTGTAAGGAATCCACTTCCAGAGTCTCCACAGTTTCAGCAAAACGGTGGTTTATTGAACAGTAAAAAATAATATAATGTGATACAGTGTAGACATACAGCGGGTATTGAAAGGCAGCTCAAATACAAAGTAAGGGCAGTTCTTCACCCCCCTTTATATCCCAAAAGACCCTCCCCAACAAGGTGCTGTGTGTGGGTGTTGTGAGTGAATTTACATATAAAGGGTGACCCCCCTGGACTGTGAGGAGCCTGAGGTAGGGATGGGGCAGGACAGGGTGGAGACGTTTATGATCATTGTAATTCAGTTATCTTCCTTATCACCCTAGTGGTGCCGACTGGAACCCCCATTCTATCCCTGACTTTCCCCATGATCATAAATTGCTAACACTGCCTATATTCAAATGATCAACCTAGAACACTGGGACACCTTTACTACTTTTCCTACTTTTACACGCTAATAAAACATTACCAGTTTTTCTGCAGGTCCTACTGACAGACACATGGTATACAGCCCACTCTACATATGCTATACAATAAGTTACCCACAGACAGGTTATGCGTGCTCTTTAAATATCCACCCGAATACTTATTTGTAGCGCAGATGTTTGCAGACACCAGCATGAGGTAAATGTCTCTGTACCTCTTTGACAGGGTCAGTACAGGATGCTCTCGCCATATTGCCCTGAGTGTGAAAGACACAGATGGTGATCAGATCTGCTGTCGCTTTGTGGACACAGCACCCACATTCCTGCAGCTCAGTCAGGTGAGCAGGGGGAGCTCTGTGAAGCTCAGGGCACTGTGGTGTCAGGATCTTCATGGTGTCTTCCTTTTCATGTCTAATCTTGCCCTCTTATACTCTTCTTCCCCCAAGGTTTCACTTCTCCAATACCTTAAAGCTCACTTTGTTCCTCTTCTTTTGGCAGGACTGTCTGCTGTCTTATAGTGGAGGGGGGATCAGGGCCAGTATGAAGTGAAGATTACAGTGGAAGATTTCCCCAAAACTGGCCTTGAAGGCATCTATGACAATACTACAGCACTGAGCGCCACTCCCCTGCACCTGTCCATCACAGGTATCACGTCCCTCCATTTGGGATTCAAGGGATCAAAGTTTTTATTATGGAGTGTACAGTGTATGGTGAAAATCTTACTTGTGCACAGCACAAACAGAAACCCATTAATGACAACAACAGCGCAGTAAGACAGTAAGACACTAGACAGTGAGTACCATCTAGCTGCCTGTGCTGAGCTGCAGCATTGTGCTGCTAAAGATATCTTACACAATAACCATGGAAAGAACCTGTTTTTTAAAAATACTAAATATCATAGGTCACTGGTATTTTCCCTTCTTTAAACCAGGTGCATAAGAATGATAGTGTTGGGGCCTGTATTTCTCGTATTAGGTATCTAAGGCAGATATGGTAAGGATGGTGGTTCATATGATTGTATACAAAATGTGTGCCATGGTGAATATCTTAGATCAGGGGTTCCCAAACTATGGGTCAGAACCAAAAATGGGTTGCAGTCCTGGTCATGGTCGGTCGCTGACTGACCACAAAAAGTCTCATTTACAGTTTTTCTGAATCGCTAAAACACATTTCCTAAAATCTCATCTCTTTGTCTCAAAACACTAAACACAAGCTCTAAAATTCAAGCTACACTCACAAAACCTTCGACTTGTCTCTGGGACCCGGGTTCGAGTCTCCGCCTGGGTCACGTGTGTGGAGTTTGCATGTTCTCCCCATGTCGTCGTGGGGTTTCCTCCGGGTACTCCGGTTTCCCCCCACAGTCCAAAAACATGCTGAGGCTAATTGGAGTTACTAATTTGCCCATAGGAGTGCACTACATTGCACAAAGAGGATGAAATGATAAAGTAGCACTGGATAGATAGATTGGGAATTTTTTGTCACAGTACCAAACTCAAAAAGACTCAAAAAGAGGAACATAAAAGAAACATAGCATAATAAGTATTTACTGTAACCCTTTGGAGGCTGAAGCCTCTCACCCACTTTCAAAGTAGTCTGACATGCCTTAACATTTTACAGTTTTTCTGAATTGCTAAAACATTTCCTAAAATCTCCTCTCCTTTAATCAATCCACTAAGCACAAACCCTAAAATTCTAGCTAAACTCACAAAGAAATGAAAACACTACCACTCAAAATAGTTGTTGGCATGCAAAGTAGAAACTGTAAGTCTATAATAAAAAAAAAAGTATGGTCGTCTACCAAAAATATTTGTATACTGTACAGTTGTTGCATATTAGTTATCAGTCATGTTTGCCGTATTCAGTACTCCAGAATAGTTACTATAAAGAACAAAGCCAAAAAATAAACAAATGAGAGGCATATTACAGTAAAATGTTGTGCAACTGCTAATCCAGATTCACGGAAAGAAAGAATCCTCTTTGTGACCCATTCGTACCTTGATGTCGAAATTCAGCTCCTATTCACCTGGTGAAATCAGGTATTGTAACTCCACTGCACAAAATGAAAATCTAAGCAAGAATAATTTTCTTATATTTAGACAAAATCCCAAAGATGGCTTAAAACTAGTAAAATGGTCAGTCTATAAGCAATAATAACATGGTGCATTTATATTTTTATCATCTGTAAATCGAGTGCAGCTTTCAGAAAAACTGTAAAATATTTCACTTATCTAAACGACATTTATCTCAAAGTGCTACAAATGCTTTTATTCAGCACAAACTCAGCACCAATAATCTGAAATCATTTTGAATGTGATTATTCTATTACTTTGTTAAAATCTACTTTAAACACACACTTTTCAAAAACCTATTTTCAGTGGTGCTGACAAATTGTAAAAAATCACATTATAAACATTTCTAGCCAAGACTTTTGAGCTCTGAAGCTTATAGACATAGGGGCTGGCTACACAAAGGTGAATGAGACATTCGAAGAATTGTGTGAGGTTTGATTACTAAAGTGTAACAACTTTGAAGTGACTTTGGAGTCACCAGACCTTTGCATACTGTCAATGGCCCATCAGTCTGGAATGTCTGTCACTGCAATCAATGACTAAATTCTTCAAAATTTATTCTTCAATTAATTTATCAGAGGCCATTTTGCACATAAGTACACACTGACCCTAAAACTGCTCGTAAAACAGTCAAAACTGAAATATATAATTTTACTAAATTACTATCAAGACCCTTTCTAACATAGATTGTAAAAAACACATAAAATAAACAAATTATGTTAATTGAGACAAGATCGAACAATGAATGCTGTATGCCAAGATATTTCTCCAGAGCAATGCCAAGGATGGATTATGTATGTGAAGAGACAGAGTAGAATCTATGGTACTGTCTTAGCAATTGAAAAAAAAAAACTGTAAGAAAACACACAATACTAGCCTTTTCACAGTTTATAACATGCAACAGATTAAACGTTGAAGTATAAAATGTGCAATCACATTATATTACAGGAATAATACAATACAATAAATGAATATTAGAACAACAAATTAGTTAGCTATTAGTTGCTGAGCTATTAATTAAGTTCTCCTCAAATGAGCTTGATGGGCTGAATGGCCTCCTCTCGTTTATAAATTTCTTATGTTCTTATGTTTTTATATAAATTGTCACTCCTGATCTGGATGACAAGCTTCAAAACAGTTGTGGGTTATGCTGAAAAGCCAGGTCTGCACCTGGAACCCAACTAGTTTAAATGAACTAGAAATTCTGCAAAGAAGAGTGGTCAAATATTCAGCCAGAATTATGCCAGAGGCTTGTTAATGGCTACCAAAAGATTCTGGTTGATACCCGTTGTATGTAAACTCGTGACCACAACTAAAATGTGTTTTTGTAAAGAAAGCGCCATCTCATGGTAACACCCTGCAAGTGAATAAATGGGTGGGTTTAAATGAGAATTTAGGCACACCCCCAGAAGGAGGGGGTCAGTCCCTTTGGCTGGCTTTTGGCAGGCAACCGGCAGGCAGCCGGCTGGGAGGGGAAAATTCAAGCGGCTATATCTGTAAGTAGTTCTAAGACAAGTAAAGCTTCCTGACTCATGCTAGTTGGTTTATTACCTTTAATTGCATTAAACTATTGACTGACACAGTAACCTCGCCCTCCATTGTCACATTGCTACAAATTGGACCCATTCATTGTTGGGTGGGACCTCAAGCTCGTGCATTAGTTCAGAGTGAGCTGACATCCATCCAGGGTGTACCCCAGCCTTGTACCGATGCTGCCTGGGACAGACTACAGGCACCAGTGTGACCCTGACCAGGCCTGCATGTGTTCTTAGATTCAGAAAAGGGGTCTTAATGAGAAATCAGTTCAATAAAGCACAAACCAGCCCTTAAGGAGCACATTTTATAATACTTTTTTGTGGCCCTTACCTAACCTGTTGACAAAAAAAACCCAGGTCCAGTCTGTCACCCTAGCACAAGGATTATGTGCGATTACAATGTGTCTGCGTTTTAAGCATATTAAGATTTTGCCTCAATCCCTGCAAGTAGCAAGCGGACACACAGACCTATGGCAGCCCGACAGACATTTCCACTGCACAAGCCTGGTATAGTCGCTGACCGTGAATTACCACCACGGTTAGGTCTAATGGTTTACACACAGAAACAGTCGATGGAGCCTTTGGCGCCAGACCTTTCATTTTACACATTTAAAAAGATTAACAATCTGATTAAGCCTAATTTGCGAGATTAATGCAAAAGTCGATCAGAAACGTGTAATTTTCTAATGCTTCGTTTACGCAGATGGGTGTTAAATGTCTTATAAAAATATAATTATTGTATTGATTTTGAATGGGGTTTAATCGTTAAGTAAATAAACATAAAAGGAACTTAAACATTTTTTACAACCTGTTAAATCAATCCAACCACATTAATCGCTTGTATTTGGGAGCCTTTCGTTTTGTGTCTGTTGATCGATAATTTAATTTTTTGAATAAAGTGTGTAATTTAATAATATGCTTAGAAACCGAATCATCCTGACGTATAGTTTGTGTTCATTTTCCCTTTTG
This sequence comes from Brienomyrus brachyistius, assembly GCF_023856365.1. NCBI lineage: Eukaryota > Metazoa > Chordata > Actinopteri > Osteoglossiformes > Mormyridae > Brienomyrus > Brienomyrus brachyistius. The sequence continues at coordinate 10,217,124 of NC_064547.1, read as the reverse complement.
CTCAGTAGGTCCGCAAAAGGATGATTTTGATATCAGCATTACACTGCAGGGACGATCATCCACGTACCTTTTAAGCAAAACAGCATCTCTGGGAGGAAAATGGCATGATATAAGCATCATTTGTGTGCATTAAATTACATCACCACTTACTTTAAAACCTTGATGATGTACAGGAATGAAATACAAGCGAATACTTCCCCTCACTCATGTCCGCAGAGCTCTAACTATAATTCATTCAACTTAACAAACGCAGCGCCTGTTATTCATTTATAAGTTCATAGACATCATTCATCTGCTTCCGTTGATACGTTGCCGGCCCGGTGTTTTATATTTATTTATGTCGCTGCTTGGCTGGGCTCCCTGGGTCAGTGCCAGCGCTGCCGGTGCATTGCCCGATCGTTAAGAGGACTGCAGTGTGCAGCGTGATCGTGATGATGAGATCCGTTGGGGGGCGTCACTGAGCAGGAGGGTGAAGGGCGGTGTGTGTGTCCGCAAGTGCCTGTGCGTGTGTCTCAACGAAGAGGCTGGGAGCGAAAGGCACACAGAGGAGGTTAGTCTAGAAAGTGTATGATAGTCATCCCTTTCTGATTAAGGCTGCGTTTTTCTCGTGTTCCCCCACCCCCTCCCCGCCTACCGCCGCTGCACGATCTCAAGGGCCGAAGCCACCTTGTGAATTTCCAGCACTTTTCCTCATCTCTGGAGCAAACTGCCAGATGAAAATGTCAGGGGAAGCCGGAGCTCTGCCGAACGGGTAAGACTAGCAGGGGCGCCTGTGTGCGGGACCCGCTCCGGCGTTTTTGCCGTTGCTTGTCCCTCAATACACGACATCGGGGCTGATTCTGCATCGCTGCACTTTTCACATGCGTTGTTAGCCAGCTGTTTTATCGCAGTGCTTTTTTTTGGCAGCGATCGTGGGTGATGCAGCCAAATATTTTTGTAATCTGTTGCATAACACCATTTAATAAACTAATTGGCTGAAATCTGCGTCTTGTACTCGGCTGTCTGTGATGGGCATCTTTCTTCATCAGTTAAAGTCCGATTACTGCACCCATATAATACTCCTTGTGGTTTTATATGATCAGTAAAGCTTCTTTGCTGAATTCCAGAAAGATCTGTTTTTCCTAGTTTTCGTTTTACATGAAGGTATATGAAAGAGATTGCACAACTCTTTCGACTGAGACACTATTGTGAATATATAAATGTGTTCGTTGTTCTATTAGATATGCTGCTCTATCTCTAGACAAGAGTACAACAAAATACAGGCCCAAAAACTATTTAAAGTAGTCCTCTAGTTTTTCACCAGGTATTTTCTGCAATAATGTCTATTTTCTGTCATACAGGCTGTTAGCATTTGCAGCTAAGAAATCCATCAATCCTGTCCCACCTTCTTACAACATAACGCATCGGAGGATAGTATCTATTACTGAGTACAGTACATTCATAATAAAGTCTGGGTCACTGTGACTCGTCTCGTTTGAGGATGAGAGAGCACACTTATGTAAATAGACAGCAGATTAGCAGAGGGGACTCTAACATTTCCCCCGGCCATTGTGGATTAGCTGGTGAACATGGACAAACCTTCTGAGCCTCATAAGTTTGCTTCGACAACATCTGAAGCTTCCCGAAGACATCAGGCAACACCGAATGCCGTGCGGATGAGAAGCATGCTGTCAAGGAGATCAATATGTCCTCAGACATTTAAAGTTGCAGCGAATCATTACGGCCTCGATATGTTCTGTACTTTGTTTACACCGAGAGTTCTGGTTCGATTGTTCATATTTGGAATCTTGGATGACTGGATAGCTATGGTTAGATGGGCTTAAGAAAAACAGCAGTGTATCACAGTGCGGGTTTCCTCGGTGAGGAGCAGGCCTTGGAGCGGACCTGTGTCAGGGCAGGGCATATGATCTCGCTGGTCATCTGGCCCTTCAGCCCCGAGGGAGCGTCTACTGAATAGGACCAAGCCGAAAATGCAGCTCTGTGTGTAGATGTAGAAGGAAATGTAGAGTCATGCTTTCGTCATTATATACTGCCTTGCAATCGGGGCCTGGAGAACGACACGGGATGCTTGGTCAGGATGATCTAAAATTGGATCAGTTTTGAAAATAAAGACAATGATTTATTTTGCCGGTTATGCTCAGTGCCGTCTGGTAGCCAATGAATTTCTTGGAAAGCGGCATGTTGTGTTTGTAACGACACGTGTCCCCACTGTGTTTTATAAGATGGGATCGTTATATGCGCATGCGCAGCTGTCCCACCGTGGAGGTCGACTCTGCTCTCTGCCGTCTTACTTGATTCATGTCTTGGCTGATGTTAGTTTTACAAATATCTTGTAGTCCAAATGGTGACTAGGTGATGAAGAATAATCAGATACATGCAATGCAAATAGCTACTTCACTGTTTGTGAATATTGGCGATATCATTGTGCGTTTTTCTAATGTATTTTATGAAAAGTATGTTCTGTCAAGGTGGTATGGTGGTGCAGTAGTTAGCACTGTCTCCTCACGCCTCTGGGACCCGGGTTCGAGTCTCCGTCTGGGTCACGTGTGTGTGGAGTTTGCATGTTCTCCCCATGTCGTCGTGGGGTTTCCTCCGGGTACTCCGGTTTCCCCCCACAGTCCAAAAACATGCTGAGGCTAATTGGAGTTGCTAAATTGCCTGTAGGAGTGCGTGTGTGAGTGAATGGTGTGTGAGTGTGCCCTGCGATGGGCTGGCCCCCCATCCTAGGTTGTTAGTGGTGCGTGAGGCAGGAAGCTGATGATCTAACAGACGCCTGACATCATGGTTGCCTGGCCTTCTCTGGACAGGACTCTGTCAGGGTCTTGTTTGAGGTACAGTTGCTCTGTCGTGTTTGTACAGGTGCGCCTGCCCGGCTGATGCCTCATCATATTTATGAGCTTTTACTGAGGTTTTTGGGAACAGAGATGGGCTATTTCAGGGATCCCGAGATCATCTCTTACAAACAGTAACATTCAATGGGCTGTAGAAAAGAGTAACTGCTTTTAGCATTTCTAAAAGCATCCTGATGTTGGCTGAATTTAGTGTATGGGAAGAGATGCACACTCTACATGTGTCTGTATTTTGACATATAGATGTTGCTGTGGAGGCTCGATTGGTCTTCTCTGGGTTGACTGAGACATGGGACACTGGGATCCCAGGTGTTCTCCCACAGGCAATTCTTGTGAGGGTCTGTATGTGGATGTGCTGATGTGGATGCAGCTGTGGGTCCTGCCAATGGCCGCAAAGTAGGAGTGGTTATTGTCCATCTCCCCTCCGTGCTCCTGCTGTAAGGGCTACTGAACACACAGTGACTGTAAACCCTTGATAATAAGGTAGGAATCCAGTTGGTCAGTGCAGACAGCAAGCCGTTTATGTTTATGAAGAAAAAGGCAGTGTAAGGGGTTTGGGTGTGTCGTCACGGTGACTGACCTCTGACTCTGCCCCCATCAGGCCCCTCAGGTCAGAGCTGTCTGCCGCCTTGGATGATTGCATGGTAGCTCTGGATCTTTTCCTGCGGAACGACTTCGAGGGGGCGCTGTCTCGCCTGCGGAGCCGGTAAGGTGCCTATGGGGGAGTGTGCCCTCCCCACATCACTATGGGTGTTTTTTAATATGCCTACTTGAGCATTCTTGTGTTCTTACATACCTGTTTCACATCATCTTCCATTCTTGGAGTAAAGTCCCAATACCCAAGAACAGACGTACGAAGGACGGTAAAAATCCCCGGATGTCGTTCTTGTACCACCCCAAATATAAATAATGCGTCGGTTGCTTCCTTGGTAATGAGAAAAATCCCATGATTCACTGTGTTCTAAGTTTGTTCTTGGGAGGCAGGATCTTCCTTCCGTTCAGTTCCCCCTGCACTTCTTTTCCCTCTGCTGCCTCAGCTATTCACCTCTTCCCCCTCGATGAAGAACACCTACAGTTTCTCACCTAAATGACTGTCTGGGTCCGTTTTCCGGTGTCCAGAGAGAGCAGAATCTGCTTTCCCGGCCTGTATTGCCTAGTGAATGAAATTAGAGCAATATTCACATGGGCGGGGGGGGGGGGGGGGGGGGGGGTGGTCATCTCCCCAAAGCTGTCATCAGCTCCTCCAGCTCTGGGCTTTCCATCGGGTCCTCCCGCGGTATTTAATAATGCATGGCTGTGCTTAGCAGCTGTGCCTCGCAATGTGAAACCCCGATCACCGCAGGACACCCAGTACCGCCACTATATTCCGCCTGGCGTCGGAGGAAAGGAAAGCTGCAACGTGTCCCCTATTACCCCTCTCACTGATTGACCTCCTCCTTGCCGCGTTACGGGGTCATGCAGGTGCTCGCGTGGCGACTCAGCAGGAGAGGGACTCCTTTTCCTGCTCTTCCGTCGTCGACATGGTAATGGTCACCTGATGTAGCTCCTCACGCCACAAACTGGCCATTGCACTGCCATTGTGCTGGGACACAGAGCCCACCCTAATGGTTATGAATGGCTCCTCCTGCTTTTTGCTCAGAGGGGAATCTTGTAGAGACCTTTATTAGATTTGGTGGATTGCCTGGTCTGGACCTCAGGGCCGTCACACCTCCCAGTCTCCCAGACAGACAACAATCAACACAGGCATCCCCACTATTTCTGCCTGGAATATCCTGCTCTGTCACACGAGGGACTGAATGGTTCTTTCTTCCCCCCCCTCCTCGGCCAGCCGGCAGCGTGTTTAAGAAAACCCTCAAAAAGAATCTTTTAAAATTCACAACTAGTGATTGCAGATTCAGACAACAAATTTGGCAACAAGAAATAAGTTGGACCACAAAAAATATCTCCAAGTTATGCTGTGCATATATATTTAATACAGTAGTCCTGTGCTTCATGAAGTAGAATGTTCCAGAACCTGTGGAACTCCCTCTTACCCTTGACCAGCTCTACCTCTGAATCTCTGCTGCGTCTCTATTTGCAGAAACACCTCTACCTACCTCTAGTAATGAGTTTTCCACCAGACACTGTTCTTATGCATCGTTGATATTACCCACCATTCCTGTCATGAGACCCAGAAGTCCCTGGCTGTGGGTTTGGCTGTGAGGGTGGGCCACACATACCGGACACTGTCTCAGCAGAAAGTGCACTAATTGAAGCAATCACTGTTTTGATGTTTCCAGAATAGTCACTCAGGTTTGCATTGGAACATCTGACTTGTGACAAAGTGATGCTAAAACGCTGCTTTTTGTTTTGCTTAGAATGAAAGACAGCATGTACCACGCCCTCACGTACGCTACTATCCTCGAGATGCAGGCATTGATGACCTTTGACCCCGCAGACATAATGGCAGCTGGAAACACCATGAAAGATGCACAGGCGGTGTGCCAGCGGTATGTTTGTGCCTAGAGCATGTTTTGTTAGATGTAGGCTGAGCCTGCTCTCCAGGGCAACAGATGTCTCCATGCTACCTGTGTGGGAGTAAATCCCAGAAGGCAGTGAGCAGTGAAGGCAGGATGTGAAGGGGTGGGTCATGTGAGAGAGGTCACGTGGGAGGAATCATGTGGCAGGGGTCATGTGGGAGGGGTCACGTGCAACTAATCATGTGGGAGGGGTCATGTGGCAGAGAGGAGTGCTTCTTTAAATTAATTTCCTTTACAGCTCTTCTCCCAGCATCAGCATTGACTCCATTTGTTTTCATCAAATATGTCTGATTTCCTGTGGAAAGAAACACTTTCACAGCTGAAAAGTGACCTCAGTAAATTAGCCCCCATCGCAGTGATGCCTGAATGAACTGAGGTATACCGAAATTCAGATTTGGTGTAGTTTACTTCAGGTGTCACGTTGGTGTTTTATTTTATTTTTACTTTGTGCTTACAGAGCACTTTATGATATCACTGTTAGAAAGAGGCTGGCATTTGCTACACAGCGAGATGTTCCTAGATCAGCATATTCCCATAAAAAGCTTTACTACACCCCCAGCAGAGGTAGCCACACTCACGTTTCATGCAGTATGACTAGGTTGCTTTTCTGAAGAAGGATAAAAACAGTCCTTCCATATGCAGTGGAACATTCTATTTTAACCAGAGATGGATTGCTCAGGTCCAGAAAGTAAAAATCCGGACCAAGATTTTATTTCAACCAACTAGTTGAGTCACACTGTGACTGAAACTGTGACTCTTTATACTCACCTGGCTGAAACAAAATCCTGGTCTGGATTCTTACTTTCTGGACCTGAACTGTTTGGTACAAATGGGCAGATTCTCTTTGTTTTTTTGTAGAACCATGTTGGAGACATTTTTTTTTTTTGTTGTAAATATTAAAGTTTTGATTTTTAGTCAGAATCAGAACAGGCTAATAAAAACGGAGTCTTGCATGCTCGCATTTGTAAATTCGCTGCTCGGCTGCTCTCAGTGTCGCACTTCTGTGCGCCTTCCAGATATCGCAGGAAGTCCTCCTTCAACAGCATGGCCAGTAGAAACTTCACAGAAGGTCAGTGCTCCTGGGACGTCCCGGAGGGTCGCCACTTCACTACGCTTTTCTGTAGTTTCGCACTTGGTCAGTTATAATTTGAGAACGTTCATGTTGTTTGTGGGTCTGTTATGCAGATTCCAGCTGATGTAGTAATTTCAGAGTCACTGGAGATAATTTTGGTGTGATTTTCACCTCAGAGGAACTCCACGCCGAATTGTGCTATGCAGAGTGTCTCCTGCAGAGGGCAGCACTGACTTTCCTTCAGGTATAACATCTCTGGCAGCCACTCTACCATTCTGGCACCCAATGCCTCCTCCCATGCAGCGCATTTTATCCAGTATAGATAAATCCATCCTGTTTGTTCACACCGTATGGCAGTTCTCACTCTCCTTTTTTACAGGACGAAAACATGATTAGTTTCATTAAAGGAGGAATTAAAGTGCGGAACAGCTACCAGACATACAAGTAAGCATTTGTGCTGCCATTATGAATGAACAGGGAAGCTTGTGTCTCCCATCCCCGGAGATTTAACAGGTCCCTCTTGTGTTTTTCAGGGAGCTGCATACGGTTCTCTTGTCGTCCAGCTACATTCAAGGAGAAAATCATAATCATTTTGAAGGAGGAGTTAACCTTGGAATAGGGGCTTTCAATCTAGTGAGAATGCCGTCCGCTACGTTGTCTTCATAAAGAATATTACTACGCAAATAGTCAACATGTGATCCACCTAACTGATGCTGATGGGCTGGTAAAGGACCCATTCAGTACCATGAATGATCCACACTTTCTGCGTGGCACACTGTAATAGGTGGGGCTAGCCTAAGTGTTTAAATGACACACAAGACATCCACAGGATACCAGGACACACCATGACAATGCGAAGGGGACACTCAGCCCTAGACAGAAAGGGCCTTGATGCAATATATTTCCAGGAATATATACAAGAACACTAAATAATAAACCAAAGAACTCTCAAAGGTGAAGTAAACAAAGTTGAAAGTTGTGTGGAATTCTGTAATATTCTTACCAAAAAGGTTTGTCTACAATATGCTGCTGCTGATGATGATGATGATGATGATGATGATGAAGACTGTGACAGTCCAAGTGTAACTGAGGAGCCCAGCCACACAATACAAGCAACCTGTGTGCTAACAATAGAAATACAAGATCAAACAAGAATCACTAAGTGGACCCACCTGTCTTGCAAGAATCTCTCTCCCAAAAACTTCCCTCCCTGCCTCCACCCACATTTTTGAGGGTGTGTTAAACCCCTGGTACCACCCTCTGTCGCCTGAGGTGTGTGTGTAGCTCACTACGTACAAAGACACAATGTCAAATTCTTTATCATTCCCTTTGTATCCTCTTTATCCGTTTCTGTATTAAGTAAGTTACAATGAAACAAAGTAATATGCAACGGGGTGGCCTTCCACCAAGGGACCCCTTGAGGGAGCCACTGTCATCTTGTGCTGGATAAGCACTTATGGAAAATGCATGGTTGGATGCACATTAATAGTCATTTATGTACATTTGAATGACTATTAATATATATATATATAGTTATGTATATTTAAAATGAGATGATTCAGAAGTTTATCCAGTCTTGCTCAGATTATGGCAAAACCCCTAGCAACCTCTACCGAAGCCTCTATCTTCTCTCTCTCCTCAGATGTTGTCCATGCTGCCAACAAGGATCCTCAGGCTGCTGGAGTTCGTTGGCTTCTCCGGCAATAAGGTGAGCTCTCCGCGGCGTCCTGGGAGGCAGGCTGGGGCTCCGGGTCAGCTGTGTGTGTGTGTGTGATTCCGCGGAGAGAAGCTGATCCCTTTCTCTGCTGTGTGTCTCCAGGAGTTCGGGCTGCAGCAGCTGCAGGACGGCTCCTCCACTCACACGTTACGGGCATTTCTGTGTAACATGCTGCTGATCTGCTACCACACCTTCATGAGCTTCATCCTGGGTGAGGAGCACCGTCTGACACCTCCCACCGCGTGACTCTCCCCTAAGTAGCCCAGAGTTACCACACTCTTCCACTTCTGCTGGATTTATCTGTTTTATGGGAGAAAGTTTCAAGGTTTTTATTGTCACTTGTTCTGAGGAACGCAGAGGAGGGGGACAGGTGCATTGGGGGACAACTGTCAGACGGTCGGGCGAACAGGGAGCGGGGAATCAGGGTCGGGGGGACGGAGATCCAGAAGGGGGTTTATTTGGCAGAACAAGTAGACGAGGTCACTGACGGAACTGGGGATACATACTCTGACGTGGACTTAAATACACAGGACTTAATGGAAAGAACAAGAAACAGCTGGTAAAAATCGGTATTTCACACGAGGTTAACAAGGGGGGCGTGGCACACAGGAGGATCGGACAATCAGGGGTGACAGGACCCCCCCCCCAAAGGCATACACACCAGGCATGCCTAAGGGGTACGAAGGGACCACACCGGGGACACGAGACCTGAAGAACAAAGGCAAAACCATTAACGAGCAACCGGGAACAGAACAGACACACAGAACAGACACAAACCAGGACAACAACTGACAAAGTACAGGAAAAGCAGACAGGCACAGGGGCACCAAGAACGGAGACACGGGGGGAACATCAATGGGAGGAATGAAGGGACCAGGAGTGAACAGATGAGAAATAAACAGGGGACAAGGAGCAGACACAGGGAGCACAGGACTAGGAGGCAGGAAGGCATAGGACAGGGGGAAACAAGGAGCCCGAGGGAACCCCAGCGGGCAAGAGGAGGCAGCCGTAGGGGCTGTAGGCGACCGTGAGGCCAGAGCCGGAAGGACCCTCGGCGAACGCAAGGCAGGAGCAGGAGGGGATCTCGTAGGGCAAGGAGGCAGACAAAGGGGGCACCAGGGGAGGCAAGGAGGAAGATGAAGGGGACCTCGGCGAAGCCGTGATGGTACAGCCATAGCCGGCAAAGGTGCAGTCAAGCAACGAGTCAGAGTGGAGGGAATCCCCAGGCGACTGACAAGGCGTCGGAGGGGGACTTGCAGGCAACCGGCGAGCAGGAGCTGGAGGGCTCACAGGCGCCCCTCGAGCCACAGCCCAAGAGACCGAGGGCGAACCAGGGGGCAGGGCGGGTGGGACATGACTCCGGTGCAGATGTCCTCTCCCTTTCTGGGATACCAAAGTGTGGGGACCCGGCCAGGGTACTCCCCTGGAGGGGTCCAAAAGTACAGTCAGGGAGATCCCCGAGGGGTCCCACTCGAGCTCCTCCTCTGCCTCCATCAAGGCAGGAGGAGCGATGGTCTGGTAATCAGGGATCTCCTCGGGGACAGGGACTGGGGCCAGGAGAGCAGGGTGTATGGGAGCAGGGTCAGGACCTGGAGGGTCAGGATGAAGGGAAAAATAAACAATAGTGCAACAATAGGAATAGTGGACTACGCCTCTGAGTCTGTGAACAGAATGTCGCTGGTTTGAGGCCCGGCCTCGGCAGAATGGTCACATGTCCGTGGGCTCTTGAGCAAGGCCCTTAACCCCCAGTTCCAGGGGCACTGCACACTGGTTGACCCCCACGCTATGGAGAGAAAGATGAAGCAAATAGCATATCCCCGTGGGGATTAATAGAATATCACTATCATATTGTAATTATATATTTATATATTTGGCAGAGTGATCAAAGACATTGACAAACGACATCAATAGAAGCCAAAAATCAGTAAATGCAGTAAGATTTGTGCAGAATCTCTCCTGGAATAATATGCGGATATTTTGCTGTTTAATCTGTACAAACTCTCTGTACATGCAGGAACAGGGGAAGGAGATGTGGAGGATGCAGAGAAGCTGCTACAGCCCTACCTCAAACGGTACCCCAAAGTAAGAGGAGACGTCTGTGCCACGTTCGGTGCATTACAGCCTTAGGGGGCGCGCCTGGGCTTCTCACTGTTCTCCTGCTCCCTCCCCAGGGATCCATCTTCCTATTTTTCGCTGGCCGGATTGAAGAGATCAAAGGCAACCTGGACGCGGTGAGTGGCGGCTGGCAGCGGCCCGTGTGTGTGCCGGTCCGCGTGTCCATCTGACCACATGCCCCCATGCCACCCCTGCCCCCCTGCCCCCCTGCCCCAGGCCGTCAACCGCTTCCAGGAGTGCTGCGAGGCCCAGCACCAGTGGAAGCAGTTCCACCACATGTGTTACTGGGAGCTGATGTGGTGCTTCACCTACAAGCGGCACTGGAAGATGGCCTACTTCTACGCCGACCTGCTCAGCAAGGAGAACGCCTGGTCTAAGGTTAGAGGCCTGTGTGTCTGTAGAGTATTAGTCTGAATTTATGTCCACCTTTCATATGCTTTTGCTGGTCAGGGTGACGGGGGCCTGGAGCTGATCCCAGGCAGCACAGGGCACGAGGTTAGGGTCCACCCTGTATAGGATGCCTGTCATCACAGGATAGACACACACTATGAGTGCTTTAGAGACACCAATTAGTTTAACTGCAGGAGGAGTCCCACACAACACATGGAACATACCAACATACCAACTCACAGGGCAAAGGCAGGACACAGACCACCAACACTGGGACTGTGAGGTGACAGTGTGACCCAGTGAGCCACCATGCTGTTCATTAATATGAATTTGCACTTCAAACAATACGAAACACTCGAAACTGCCAGGTTTCAAACACAGGCCCAGTCCTTGTGTATTTTACAGATACTGACTAACTCTTTCTATTTAATAACTTCTTTTATGTCATTAGGAAAAAAGACACTGATGACAGCTAGATACATGATTTGACATGGATTGAATTGTTTCATGTTACAGAGAAGAACCTTTAGAGTTAGAAGTTATGCAGCGATCTGGCCCATTGTACATACTGTCAGGGTGATGTTGGTGGGTGTGTGTCACATTTTTTTCTGTCCCTCAGGCAACATATGTGTATATGAAAGGTGCCTACCTTAGCATGCTGAGCAGGGAGGAGCGTCTGCCCTTCAGGGAGAGCGAAATGGCCCTCTTCAGGTAAAACGGCTCGCAGAAGCGTTTCGCCGTGCCCTGAGTGTGGCCCCGTCTCCTGTTGCGTGCAGACCTTCCTCCCTTGTTTCAGACAGGTGCCCAGGCTGAAGCAGAAAATAGCAGGGAAGTCCCTGCCCACGGAGAAATTTGCCATCCGAAAGGCGCGCCGGTACCTTGCCGAGAGCCCCCTGCCCCTTCCCGCTCCACCCCTGGTCAGTGCATCACCTGCGTGATTCGTGTACAAAGCTGAAATGTGATAGTTACACAGGTCTCTTTCCATGCCGCTCCCGACCCCTGCTTTGAGACACGACTCGCCTGTGTGCCGTAGGAGATGATGTACATCTGGAACGGATATACGGTCATCAGGAAGCACAAAGACCTGACGGAAGGCATGCTGAAGACCCTGGAAGATGAGCAAAGGAAGCTAGAGGAATACCCAAGTAATGTAACAAACTGGCCTGTGAGGGATGAGCATTTGTGGGGGTTTTGGCAGGAGAGAGGTGGGATAGACAGAGAAGCGTTTGCCGGGGAGCTGATCACACTACCCATTTCGTTAACAGAAACTGAGACGTCTGTGGATGACCAGTGTCTGGTGAGTCTCCTGAAAGGTCTGTGCCTCAAGCATCTGGGCCGTCCTGAGGAGGCTGAGCACTACTTCACCCTGGTCCTCTGCAAGTAAGTGCCCTCGCTGCTCCCCCACCCCCCGGCCACCTGCCACTGGCTCGCTCGGATAGCGCCGGCCTCGCATGAGCCATCTGGGCATGACACGGGTGCTCAGTGGGGCACGGTGACTCGGCCGCACAGGTTACATGACACCTTGGCCATTGCCAGCAGCTGCCATAATTAGTCCCTACAAGGAAGAGGGTGGAAACGTCCGTGCAAATGAGCTGGTGGGAGCCGGAGCTGTTCTTCGTGACACGTCTGCGTAGATCCTGCACCTCATGCCGGTCTTCTGCTTGGGAATCTCTACATTTAAAGCAGCCTGGTTCCTGACTGATTTCGTCCAGCTATTGCTAGTTTCATGCTCAGCCGCGGCGAATCGTTTCCGCTCAAAACCCAGGGAAGCTGTTGACGCCGCATGCCGTGATTGGTCAAAGCGGCGGCGTCATCATGCCTAGAGAACCGTCTCATTGGTGTCAGATGCCGTGGTGCTTTTTTAAGTCTCGTGGGGCTTTACTATAGTATCAGAAGATACCTGACTTAGGCTGCCGGCGTGTAGCGTGCAGCAGTACCTGTGAATGTAAATGGGGTCATTTGCTAATGATGTTAGCTGGGCGATACTGTGCTAATGAAGTTGATATGGTGGAGAGAGTCATGTGACTAGGGCTGGGGTGGGAATGGGGCAGGCTGAATAAAAGCTTCTGGGAGAACCAGGGAGGGGGGAGGTAAACAGATACAGAAAAACCTAATTGGACATTGGGTCATGGAAAGGCTACGACTAAGGTGTGGATTGAGCCTCAGGGTCTGGGCGTATTTACTGGGGTAAAGAGAATAGAAAACATAATCTGCTGTAATGATTAGGAACAAGAACGGGGTGATGTGGCTGAGTGGGCTCCGGTTCGGGACGTACACTCATCCCTCCCATATATTATGCACACTAATCGACAGCTGCCATTAATGGAGAATATCGACATGCCTGATCCTGCGATTTAATTGGTTAATGTGACCGATCACTGTGTACTTAAGCGAGCGAAGAAACGAATGCAAGTTCTCAGTCTGTGAGAAGACGCCTGTTTAGAGGATCGTGTTCAACACTTGAGCTGTACTCATTTCAGGTGGGGGATCAATGACTTTCTCAGCAGGCAACATTTCTGTCAGTCTCCCATGGCCATTTATCCAGAAGAGGGTCACAGACCTGTGGCACCAGGACTCAGTCAGCCAGAGCATGGTGCCAGCCCATCTCAGGGCACACAAACACTCTATGAGTGTATACAAAGTACACAATGAACAGCCCAGGGCAGGTCTCGAACCCAGAACCCTGGAAGCTCTGCTACTAACAAGCAAGCTGCCATGCTGCCCCAGAGAATGCATTTTATTTTAATCATAGTGACCAGGAATACCCGATTTAGCGTGTAACGTAAACCACAGCCTAGGAGCTCTCCAGCACCTGTGTTTGGAGTTTGGTGTCCTTCTGGTTAAATATACACGATAATCGACAGGATGGCTTTCACCTGCGTCTGTTTTCACAACCCCTGACGCCTTCCATCTGCTGCGCTCCACATGCTTCCAATAAAGGCCTGGCGCAAGTCGGCCAGCCTCATATTGCCGCCTTCTCGATTGTCAGTGAGGTGCAGATCAAGCTGGATCACTACCTGGTACCCAACGCTCTGCTGGAACATGGGCTGCTGTGCCTGGAACAGGGAAGGAGGGATGAAGCCATCGCTCTCCTGGAAGCGGCCAGGTGAGTGTGAAGCCGAGGTCTGTGCTCCCCCCCCCCAGACGAACAAACAGGTGACTGTGAATTCCCCTCCTCACTGGTTCTCAGCCTTGCTTGTTTGCCACTCCCACTCGCACATTGGTGCTTATGTCATCATTTTATGAATTTCGATCATACTGTTCGACCATTAAGCATATCACCACTGGCTGACATTACAGCTTATGAAGTGTGGCTAAACTTGTGATTTGATATTAATCATGTTATAATGGTGCCTCAACTTTAAAAAAAACTCCTTGATATTGATACCTGAAAGAATTTGAAATCTCGTTAACTTGTCTCAGTGGCATACATTGTTAGCAATTCAACCGTAATATTTAAAAATGTTTGTTTACAGGCAGAATTATAAGAACTACTCCATGGAGTCCCGGACACACTTCCGAATCCAGGCAGCTTTGCACAAGGCCAGGGCTACACAAGGGAATGGGATTCACTAGGAGACGTCCGGTCCGTTGCCAGTGTTGTGAAAGTTGGCCTGAAGCCTTGCGTCCAGGGTCCTGAAGAGTAGGGGCGTCCCTCAAGATGGCAGAGAGCTGAACTGCGCCAATCTCCCAGCAAGCAGAGCTGAGGAACAGGCCTCAGCATGGGCTGTCACCCTCACAGCGCCGCACAAACAGCCACACTGACACACACACACGCACACACACAGATTCATACTTACACAGAGAGAAACGCAAGTCACAACCTAGGGTCTGTGCTCAGGCTGACACACATATATGCACAGATAGAATGATGGTGAAATGGCCTGTGACAGTATTGTGATTGTTGTTATTATTATTATTGTTATGATTATTATTATTATTGTCACATCTGGAAGAGACATTAATATACAGCTCTGGGAAAAAAATTGAGATCACAGCAAAATTTTCACTTTCACTCATTTCTCAATTTATGTAAAATATACATATTTTTGCAAACTCCAACCTGGCTTTTCCCTGCTTCTCATTGATGAAGGGCTTCTCCTTGCTTTATAGCAGTGGCTCTCACCTTTATTGCACCGCAACCCAACGTTTACCATGCCAACTCAGTTGCGACCCTATGTCAAGCATAGGTTTAAATTAACGCTGTGGTCAAGCACACACTGCAGTTTACGCCAATTAATGTCTATAGCACAAATCTAATTGGATGTGCCAGTGAATTTTAAATTAAGCATCTGTGGTTTGGCTTCTTGGATTGGTTGGGTGTTCACTAGTTTTGCACTAAGCAGTTGCAGACCCAAGACTCGTTTTTATAGGTTAATTCTAGGATTGGGGCTGGGAAATCTGATCGTGGATCAGCATAAGAGCTTACTGGTTTTAAAGTGCTTACATTTCCAACTCAGGCTTGTGACACTTTCAGAACTTTCAGAACAGACTCAAATTTGGGTCGTGACCCATGGGTTGAGAATTGCTGCTTTATGGGTCTTCAGTCCTGCTTCTAGAAGCCTGATACGAACAGTCCTAGCAGTGCACTTCACACCACTTAATGTTTCCCATTCTTTTTGACGGGCATTTGAGGTCATCCTCCAATTTGTGGGGCACTGCTGGATAAGTTGACGCTCATCTGTGGTATTTGAAAGTTGCTTCTGCCCTCTACTTAGTTGGTTTCTGGTCGTTCCCAGTGTCTCCTGCTTCACCTTGTTCTTGTGTACTGTGGTCTTAGAAACTTTGATCCTGGAAGCCACCTGCTGTGCAGTGTAGCCTTCTGCCAGCAGAACCAGGATTAAACCGGGATTTAAAATAGCAGATTCTTAAAAAATGTAGAGTGGTCTCATTTTTTCCCAGAGCTGTAAATGGTGCATTAAAACACATTTCACAGTCATACTGATCAAAGTAAGCATTTCTGTTGAAGTCCATTTTGTTAAGTTCTCGATTGTCTTCACATTTTGGACCATATTGGTAATGTGTAGATATTATTATTATGAGCTGTT
Source organism: Brienomyrus brachyistius (assembly GCF_023856365.1). Lineage (NCBI taxonomy): Eukaryota > Metazoa > Chordata > Actinopteri > Osteoglossiformes > Mormyridae > Brienomyrus > Brienomyrus brachyistius. Next base: position 10,201,414 of record NC_064547.1, on the reverse strand, counting down.
GTGCTGATGTAGTGGAATTTGTCACATAATAATTTTCTTAACATTGAGATGGTGCACATGTGCTTTATAGTGACGCGCCAGTCATTGCGGCCGGTGAAATGAAGAGAACAGGGAGTAACTGTGAGAAAGGAAATGTCTGTCAGCCTTAATCGCCCGTAACATTACTTTGCTAAATGTACGAAACCGAAATCAGTGTTTGTGGTCTGCTATGTGTGACTGAACTGAAAGAAAATTGGAGTCGACCCAGGAAATACTTCGCAAATTTAAAGCTGTCCTTTTCCGTCTCTGGTTCTGTTTATGGAATTTTGCTTTTGTTTAGATATGATCAAACTAAGTTTTCATTTCGTAAATAAAGAAGAACAAACGATTGAATTAATACGATAAAGTTTTTTCCATTGTTTATTTCTTGCATCCTTAAGATGGTTACAGAGGGGAAAAATGTTTTTTGTTTAATTTACACTTCGTTCCCTTACTGCTGCCTACTTCACAACAGCCCATGATTGATTTATAAAACGATTTATTGAATTGCGTTATCACCAAAAAGCCGCATCTCAGTTGTCGCAGTTATGTAATCGGGAGTATTTGAGGCACATTTTAATTTGATAGAAACGCTGTGACAGCCTCGTGCTCAAAAAAAAAACGCCGTGGCGTGTTCAGTGAATGCATTCCCACTACACAGCAAGTCTCTTTTGGCTACCAGAGAGGGAAATTATATACGCTAGAATTCGTCCTTTTCTGTCCTTCCTGTAAATTACATAGTTAAATAAAATTTTCCATACTACTCAACTGCTTTCTGGTATTTTCTCTTTCTTTATAACCCATAATATTGTCATGTCTTTAGATTGTTATTTTTTTACTGATACGTTTAAGATTCTCTTCAGGTGATACCACAAGAGGGCGCCGTCATAATGTACTGTCAATGTGCTGTTACGGTTTATCGGCCAGTGACGTTTTAGATGACGCCATCAAATCACATAATTCAGATTTTAAGTGTGGAAAACTACTCTGGATGAAGCATAGTATAAGATATCACGAATATAGGCCTATATCCAGAGTAAAACCAACAGTAACAGTGTACTACGTTTATAATATAATTTCTTTTAGATTTCTGAATTTGTAAGAGCGTCTGAGCTGAAAGGTTATTTATAAAGTATACTGTAATATCAGAATCGGGCATTAGGCCTACAAGTAGAAACTTTATCAAACACAGGAATAAATCTCGATAATGTTTACACCACTGCACCGCTCTATTGATTTTACATAGAAATATTAGCCGTATTGTGGCTGTACCATTAAATTTCCTTGCGATCTACTCATGAGTAGCGCAGATTATTGGGGAATCCTGTCTGACCCTTACCAACTGAATTTAAACACTTCGGCACTTCGATGTCCAAACATTGATTTAGAATCAGCTGATAAGACTAAGAGAACTGGCATTTACACTGTTGTAGTCTGGTGTAATGTACATTTAAGTTTTTTATTTTTTACCATTATTACATTATAATATTGTTGACACGGAAGATTAATTATTTTAATAAGTTTTTTTAGATGCCACTGTTACTCAAATTTCTGTCTAAGAATGCAAAAAAAGATCGCGAGGTGTATTAAGTTAATTGTACGTGGAAATTTGTATTGCATATTGCATATTGCATACCATATGTAATATGCATGCATGGATGGACGTATGTATGTATGCATGCATGCATGAAGAATGACACATCGGTGCAGAAGCTGAGCTGTTGAACTCGATGTGAGCTGCCGGCCACGAGCCCCGGAGTGACACCCGCCTCCCTGTGCTACGTAGCACAACACACGGGCGGTGACGTTGTGCTCATTTCCACAGCAGCTGCCCGGCTGTTGTACCCTGTCGGCCGAAATATAGACATTTTTTTTTAAAAGAAAATAGATAAGCGTTCATAAAAGAGCTAAACGATCGGCGAAAGGGGACGCAGAGGGTTTTGAAAGCGGACCTGGTGCTCGGATTGGGGCAAATACGGGTGGGCTGCGCTCAGCAGCGTTAGCGGCCAGCCTGGCTTCTTTGTGTTGAGATGGTTTGTTCGCCTTGAGTAAAAACATCTTCCGCAATGCATGGGGCAGATTATTAGCCGCTTGACGCTTTCGGTTTGGCGGAGAAGAGGGATCCGCCGTCGTCTTTTTGTGCCGCTGAAGGTGTAGGCGAAGGACAGCATCTCGAAAAGAGGGAGTTTGAGGAGGAGATGGGTAATTGTCTGAAGTCTCCCACGTCGGATGATATCTCCTTGCTGCATGAATCCCAGTCGGACAGGGCTAGTTTCGGTGACGGGACGGATCCGGACCAGGAGCCGCCGCCGCCATATCAGGTAAGTCTCCAGTCAAGGCAATACATCAGTTACATGTCCATATTTTTGTTTTTGTAAACGAACAGCCTCTGTTGTTCTCCTAGCTGATGGCCCTTTTAGTGGCAAAAGTGACCTAGAAAACATTACTAGTGCTGCCTAGTAAGTAAACAGTACGTGGTCGGCGCTGGGCTCTATGAATAATTTTGTGCACGATTGGTTTTACATTTCAGAAACCGTGTAATACAATGTATCATTTTCTTATTTTAGATGCGTCCCAAAAAGCCTACGATGGTGATTATATCCACAGATATTTTTTTATAATGAACGGCGATGCTAAAGTTCAACGAACCCCATTTTGATCCTCCGTCATTCTCCGCATTTCCTTACCAGGAAGTTTGCGGTAACAAATTAACACTTTGTATACGTATGTTTACAAAGGCTTATAATTCGTAACACCTAACATAGATCCCGAGTTTGCAAGCCATGTTTTCCCCTAAGCTGATTAACTAGTCTATCAATCGGGAAATTTCAGTCTGCAGAATGGCTGCTCTTTGTTAACACTTCTCTCTTTATTACCAGGCTGTAAAAGGTGGATTCGGTCGTAGTCTTATTTTAATACTTTCTCCATGCATGCCCGATTTTATGGGGAATGAAAAATGCCAGGCCAGCGAAATGTAATCAGCTTTAGGCTTTCAGGCGTCGGCCAAGTTCAATGTCTAAAGGTGGCAACGCGATGAGGCAGCGGCGCCTGTGCAGCACATCCTCCATCACCTTCTTTTTGTTTCATAATGTCTGTGTCTCCTTTTAATCCGGAATGTGGCTTTTTAAAAATAATAATAATAATAATTAGGCCATTTCGATAAAACGCCTGCCGTTGTGTCAGTTGAGCTCAGTGGCTGAAACTTGTTTTTCCTGTTTGTTATTTTCCCCCTATTAGAGTATGTGCAGCCTAGACTATTGTCTGAATTTCCTCCAGATGTTTTGTGTGTGAGGTCCATGCTGATGTTTTGCTGTTCCTGGAGAAGTTCTGGCATACATTTAAGCTTGATCACTGTTCTTCTGCTATTTAGGGATGCGTCCATGCTACGCAGTATTGTATTTCCTCAAAGTACTTCAGTGTGTCTTTCCCAATAGCTTTGTCTAAAAGCTTAGATTTAGCCCAGTGGGTGTGTGTACAGTTTATGTTGTTATGAGGTAATTATGATATTATGCAGACTGATTAGCAGCACTAAGACAACGAGACAAGTTAATTCGGCTAGGTCAAAGATAAAGGTTCTGATGCTGGGGCAGATCTTGGAAATTCGTATACATTTGCAGTTATTTTTAAATTATACTTAAAGCCTCAAATAACTGTTGGGCGTTTTAAGATCCATCACCTAACTGTTCAGTCTCGCTTTTAAATCCAGTTTGTATTGTTGGTAACCCAGTACATTCTGTAGGTGTTTGGTTTTGTGGATTTTGCACAGTCCTTACTCAGCTCTCAGTTGTCTAATTGAATTCATGCATTCAGAAAATGCGCAAGTCCCACAAAAAGATTGAAGTGTTGCATATATGCAAGAGCTGCCTATGAAATGTGCACATTGACTTGGTCTGGCATGCTGATTGCATCCATTGCAAATATTGCAGCTGCATTTATTTAACCGGCTCCTTTGACCACTGAATGCCCTGGATCTCATTATATGCGATGTGTGTGGCTTTCAGGACATCCTGGAACTTGGTAACATTTCATCATACATAACCCTGCAATGTATGAAAATTATGTCATTTTGTCAATCAAGGTTAAAGGCTAACTGATGAGACAACAAGGGGATGTTCCAAATAAAAACACCATTCTTCCTGACATTTTGCCTTTTATCATAAACTGAAACATAATGTTAAAATTAATGTAATGGCAAGGAAAAACGTGTATGAGTGAAGCATAGTTTAGTCTTAACTGTAAATCTGTGGTTGGAGTCCTGTACATAAAAGTAAAAAAAACTCAAGGACTGCTGTCGTGGAAGCGCCAACACACACACACACACACACACACACACACACACACACACTTTACGGTAAACAGTGAGGGTTGTGTACTGCTCTTTGGGTGCTCTCTAAGGACAGCAGGGCCAGGAGAGAGCAGAGCAAAACAAACAGGAACTGTTTTTGAATAATAATGCCTGTGTTCTTAAGACTAGGTGAGCAGCAGGTAGCGTGGTAATTAACAGACACACACCCGTAATACTTTCTGTAGTGTTACAGTCCATATGTTGTTATGAGATTGCTTGAGTATATCCATATCTTCATTACATGAGAAATGAAAGTCCTGGAATGGTGTCACCATCATTGGGAGAGTGTGGCTTGGGGGGTTGGAACGCTATGCGCAAGATCCAGTGGTCGCCAGTTCACATCCCCTGGGTGTTGCCCTTAACCCCCGGTTTGCTGCAAGCACTGGCTAATCCTGCATTCTCAAAATATTTAAGTCACTTTTGATAGAAGTGTCTCCTAAACGAATATCTTGTAACCTTCTTTCTTTACGCCCCAGCTTCATTACCATCCTTAATGCTATGCGATTTGGGACTTGCAGACGTGTCCATATACACCGCGCATACGTCCTTGGGTATGGGGGGGCCTTCCCCACGCCGCAGGATTACAGAAGCTCCCCTCGTGCATGTGAATCAGCCCTTTCTCCAAGTCCACCGGCTGACTCTGTGCGTGCCAAGCGGCGAAGCTTCATGGGCTCTGGGAGGGCATGAACCAGGCAGCGCCCAGGGAGGGAAGTCGGAGGACGTGCCGAATTCCTCCTTTGCTGACGTGCAGTCCATCCAAAAGCTAAGGGGGTGGGTGATGGGCGGCTTTGATATTTGGCTGTGACGAATGAGAAAGGACACAGAGTGGCCCGCCCACTGAAACTACAGGTGCTGCTGTTGGGCAAACAGAGCTGTTTGCTCGTATGTCCTTATCGAGCCCGTGAGTCGGATGGCCTGTTGGAGATTGGAGACACACATCTGCAAGCAGCAAGTTATACATACAGTCCTGGTTGCCTTCTGAGTTTGTGTTAAAGTCTGGCACAAAGACAGTCTCTACCCAGTCAAAGTTGCTTTCCCAGATCAAGGATGCTTGGTACATCATCATCATGTATGCTAGTCTGTCAGATATTTCAGCTCATTATTGAAACTAATCATAAACTGAAATAGGAGCTTTTCTCTCAATTACAGGCCATTTCCCCTTCGGTTTCTGACACATTGTATAAAATGAGTTTAGTAGCCTTCTTAAGTGCTTGCTGGGGATGCATCTGTTGTAAATGTTGCAATTGTCATAGTCCACAGCATTTGGTCCATATGCAGGGGTTCTGTCAGCAAAGTGGGTGCCACAGGCAACTTCATGTGGGACACACCTATGACCCAGGGGAGACGGTTTGACTCCCAGGATGCAGTCCGCCAACACCCAAGGAACAGCATTGGTCCAGTTCAGTAAACCTTGCTGTTAAAATGGTGAATAACTGGTACTTGTGTTGAAGAAAGGCAGCACTGTTGCCACTGTGGAGTACCCTGTTGGTGGGGGGGCGGGCTGGTGTACTGCATGAAGGGTCTTTTGGCAAGCAGCTGGAGAGGTTGCTGACTCATCTCTCTGTGGCTGTGCTGCAGGAGATAAGTGCCCGGTCTCTAGCATGGTTAGGGCCAAAGGCTTGCAGGAGATAAAGTGCTTGGTCTTGCAGCATGGCAAAATGTTGGTCCCCCCCCCAATCCCGCCCACCCCTCTCCCAATGCAGCTCAAGTTTAGCCTCATGGTCTGATTTCAAAGGAGCTTCATTACTGCTAGTCAGCCAGTGTGACGATTCTGATCGCAAAATTTGTTACCCTGGCATCTCAAGCAGTCCAAAAGGTGGCTGCTTTTCCTAAGATGGGTGGGGGTGCTTTTCAGCATTTTAGCTTTAGGTTACGTTTTAGAACTGGGCTGAGAGAGGAAGAACGCTAATAGAAGTGACTCTCCCGAGCTGTGGGGGGGACCTGAAGGGGCATGAGGGGCAGCATAGAGGTATTATGTTCGGACTTCAAAGGAACCTCTTCTCCCTGGCATACTCTGTCAGTGTCTGCCCAGTGCAGATGCAGAACTCATAGACTTTAGTATTATAATGGACCTAATTGGAATATTGTTTATGAGAAGAAACTTTATGAAATGGATTTCCAGCTTGAATTTACCTTGATTGTTCATTGTATTCTGCTCCTAAGGCTGCCTTTAATTTCAGGCTTAGTGTTGACTGAAGTCTATCGGCAAAGGCAGGTGTGAATGGGTCTCTAATTGAACAGTGGATATTCTAGTGCTCTGAGATTGAGGCAGCTACTTAAGAAAAAGACAAGGGGTTCTAAGCCCCATAAGCTCTTAGCAGAGCAGTGGTGTCACCTTTCCACCTTCACATGGTAATTTTTGAGCCTTTACCATGCCCACAGAAACCTACTCTCTTCACTTTCTGACCAATTGAGTCAATGAGGCAAAGTCGCCACACAAATGATGTTTATAAGACCAAGTTGGCCGAGTCAGATGGTCAAGGCTTTCTACAAGAAGTTAGGGAGACCATGTAGAAAATGCCCGGTATGTGAGTGGTATAGTGCCTCAGTGGTCAGCTATATCTCTTTACACTTTCTGGACTGGTGTGTCAAGGCTCCTCCTGTGGTGCGTGTGGTCCTGGTATACCTTACCTTGTGGGGACCAAATGTCCCCACAACGTGATGAATACCTGTTTTTTTTTTTTTTTTACCTTATGCAAAAACTCTTGCGTTTTGTTTGTTTACTTATGGTTAGGGCTGGGTAGGGGTTAAGGTTGTCATAATTAGCATTAGCATTTTCCCCATAGAAATGAATGAGCAGTCCCCAAAATGATATGATTGTGTGTGTGTGTGTGTGTGTGTGTGTGTGTGTGTGTGTGTGTGGGGGGGGATGTAAGGTGGGGTTGCATGTTCTTTGTGTCGTTCGGGTTTCCTATGGGTGCTCAAGTTTCTGCCTGCAGTCTAAAGACATGCTTCTAAGTTAACTGGCATCTTTACTTTGCATGTGGTGTAGGAATCGGGGGGGGGGGGGTGGGGGTGTGGCCAGCAGTGGACTGGCATCTTGCCCAGCTTAGCTCTCCCCTCCTCATCAGGATAAATGATTGAAAGATGGATATAGGACATTTTTGTTGTTTGTGGACTTTCTGTGAACAATGTACTTTATAGTAAGTAAGTCTGCAGAAGCAGTAGCTGAAAACATATTACGTCTCCCTAAGAGCAGTAATCATGGGTGTCTTGTGATATCATATGTTACTTGGCTGAGCTGGCTGGCAGGTTGGTTTCATGCCAGTGGTCTCTGACCTTAGTTCTAAAGGGTAGTGTGTGTAACCACACCCACATGGGCTGACGTGGAACTATGCCTGTTGGATCCAGAACAAGACTGTCTTGACTATATTTGGGGCACTGAAGGAGGTACTGCCTGTGTTAGTCTATTTTACTGCAACAAACAAGTCATCTCAGTTAAAAATGCATGAATAGTACAAAAAAATAGCTGATGTTTGACGGTGATTTTTGTGACTTTCCGAACTCTCACGAGGTTTAGCTTTATGTAGACATGACAATGCAAATGCATTACATGTGATGGGTTTTGAGATCCCACCTGAACTTTGGCTCATAGGTTGATTTGTGATATTCTAAGACCCCCACCCCCCATCTCAGTGTGTTAATCTGGTACTGATGGGTGAAGGGCAATTCCCAGCATCTGTGGCCATCCCCAAGCATTATTATTATTATTATTATTATTATTTATTGTTATTTTTTAATGGGCTTAAGAGTGAGTTTTGTGGCTTAAATTGGGATGAATGACTTGTGTCCTAGTCCTGTGAGTGAAGGAGGAATGATCTGTGCATAGTCACTTGTTCTTCCTTAAAGAGACTGAATGCCCAAGACGCAACTGGGCTCGGTAACGTGTGAAGGGCTGATCTCAGGTGTCACGTGTAGGGCAGCAGATAGCCTTGGTGTACAGGCCAAGCTCTCATAACCTCAAAGCATTTTGTCCCTTAAAAGTCTTTGTGCAATACTGTAGAGCACTGTTTCCCAATCCGGTCCTCAGGGACCCACATACAGTCCATGCTTTTGCTCTCTCCCTACTCCCAGCGAGCAAAAATGTGGACTGTCTGGCGGGGAGCTGGGAGGGAGCAAAAACATGAGCCGAAGGTGGGTCCCCGAGGACCGGTTTGGGAAACACTGCACAATCAACACTATAGAGCAAAATTCTTGACCTTAAACACCTCCCCTTTAAGAAGAAAAAGTTGTTTTGACTAAAAGCGGTAATCCTTCAGTAATCCTCATACATACCATAGAAATGTAACTTTAATATGACAGGCTTTTTCAAAAGTGGAGGTCTGCTCAGGTATACAATTTTATGAACTGTTTAGAATAATGTGTTGCTCCGTGATTTTGACCAGTCCAGCTAGCATACTGTGATTCAACAAATATGCCAAGTATCTTTTCTCGATGCTCTTGCTTAATGCATCATCTGACTTGGTTGAAATACCTCCAGGATGATCATATCCAAGCGTGTTGTTTTAGTAAAATGTTCCAAGCTATAAGATGACAGTCTGTATGAGTTTGAGGGATTTGTTCCGTATTTGAAAAAATGTTAGTTGTCAAATACATGTCTCCTCTATGGCAGATCTGTGGATGTAAGTCATGTCGAGGGTTAAACAGCCATTTCTCCACTTCAGCTGCCATCAAACTATGATCAAGCACATGTTCTAATGGGGAAAATATTAGCTGGAGAGGATATCTACCTTACTGGGTGTCGCTTTGGACTTTAGCACCTGCTAAATAAATAAATTCAGCACCATCATGACTCTTTGAAGGAGATGATGTCCAACAAGAGTTACTCCACAACAAATGCGTGCGACATGGCTGCAGCTGTGTGGGCCTCTCATGTTCAACACCGTCAGTGTTTGAGTCACCGAAACAGAGAGAACGCTGCTCCCCCGCTGTTCTAACGAGTCTAACATGGCTACACTTCTCAGGCTCAACAAAGACCATGATGACTGTGAAGCCTTTGGGGGGCTCTTCTGTGGAAAAGTTCTTGTTGGGGAAAATGAGTGAGAAGTATAGTACAACAGGACCACCTCTTTCTAAAAAGAACTGTCATCACTGTCAAACGTGGTGGTATCATCCAGGGTGGTGTGTGGCTCACTGGATTAGGATAGTGCCTGTGATTATAAGGTTGCTGATTTTTAAATGCTGTAGTCAGCAGTGATTTCACTCCTAACGTTGCCCTGTATCATTAACTTTGGAGTAATGCTGCCAGGCAGTTGCCAACCAGGTGAGACAAAGGGCAACTCGGCTGGATCTGGATGACGGCGAGAAGTTGCCCTCTGTTGATCAAAGGTTTTCAAAGAGTTTTCCAAATTCGTTGCCTAATATCGATGGGGAAATGCCTGAGCAGCATCTGCCAGCAACATTGCCTGGCAACATTGCTCAAAACCCTGTGTATCATCACCCTTGGGCTCTTGAACAAGGAGGCCTTAACTCCCAATTGCTCCGGGGACTGGCTGACCTTGCTTTGGATAAATGTGTCTGCTAAGTAAATAAGTGTAAATAAATCAGGGAACATCAATTTATCTGTCTGAGCTGGAGGAAGAGGGCTGTGAAGCGTGACAGGTACAGCAAAGTGAAAGTCTGCAGTGTGATCGCAGACTCAAAGGGTTGATCGTAACCTTGCTAAAATGTGGTAAAAAGAGCAGCCTGTGCAAGACTTCTGAAAGAGGAGCCCTGAAGTTTCCCATCCCCCAGCAAAGGTGGGAGACGAATGTAAGCGACACGCACTTTGAATTCTGTTTTAATCAAAGGCTCCCTTGTTAGCACTTGAGTGAAATGTCACGTCCCGGGTCCAAATTGCGCAGATCATTGTCTCAGACCAGTCTCGGCAGCAGCCAAAGTCAAATGCACGATGAGTTTCTTGCAAAGCTATTTTTGGTCTGCGTTGTATGGCGGCAGGATACAAGGTGTCGCGCAGCACATGTCGCTGTGCCCCGGCTGCTCGCATGTGAGCGCATGTCATCGTATCAAATTGCGTTGCAGTCGATATGGCTTCTCTGGGGCCACCCGTTGTCTGGCTGTGCTTGTAGGTGTGTTTACTTCCCAGGCTTACCAGGAGACTACAGTTGTCTGTACTAGTGCCGTCTATGCCTTGATCTCGTTTGTCTTCTCTGTACGACTGTGACAGCCCATCTCTGCTGTGCGTCTTTTTTGTGCCGGCGAATTAAACATTGCAGGATTTCAGGCACCGAGGTAGAGTTACGGGAAGCTCACCGCTTCGTATTTCAAAGTGGAGAATGCAAAGTCATTCTTTACCTCTTTGGCGGGGATATTTTTTGTTTAGTTTTCTATTCTTGAAGCAGAGAGGGAGAAGTCCCCGTGTGTCTGCGCTTCAGGAGTGTATTTTTCATAAAGGCAGCTTGTTCAGTGTCCTGACCTCGTTTTCATTTTTAGACCCTGTGCAGAAGGGAGCCGCCCTCTGGAGGCCCTGCGTTTGGCCACCGCCCGTGGAGCTTTGGGCCCGTGGAGCTTTGGGCCCGTGGAGCTTTGGGCCCGTGGAGCTTTGGGCCCGTGGAGCTTTGGGCCCATGTGCTGGCTCTGCAGCCGTGTTTCCCGGCTCGCTGCCGAAGAGCGGGCACATATCGGCCAGGCAGTCGGAGATGCAGGGGCCATATGCCCACCAATCTAGGCAGAGTGCCTGCCTGCCCAGCCGGCTACGGGCGTCAGGGCTCATCTTGTGATGCTGGTACCTTGGCCCCGCTTCACGTGGTTTTTGAGGGGCTGTGCCAGGGTGCTATCCACCGGCTGTCCGATTCCTGGAGGACAAAACGACCCTGTGACCCTGTCTCTCCATTTAATCTCCTGCGTATTTTTGATGAGTTACTCCTGTAATTGAGTCACAGAATTTAGCCCCACAGACTGGACTGAGCAGGGCTCAGAAGTGTAGACTCCTGGCTCCTATTTTCGGTGAGGATCGAGAACTTCATTACCACACCTTATCCAAAAAAAAAAGTAAAATAAATAAAATCAATTGGCCATTTTGTGAATTTTCTAATATAGCAGGGTTCCATGTTGGGTTTGAGGAGTTGAATTCACTTAAATATCCGTTTTCTTTCTGTTTTTCAGTAGTGTTTTTCTGTGGCTTGAAGTGTACCTTACACGAAACACTCCCCCTTGATATATTTTAAGCATTTTAAATGTAAGTGGATCTCTCAGACACTAACGGGGGTGATGTGGGGTGGCTTGTTACCACAGTGTAGGTTTAGTGTGTCTAAATGTGTAAAATCACGTGACTAAGGCGAGCTCATTACAGTATCGCCCAATGAAACGGCAGCAGTAACCCAGCTGACTGTTTCTGCCCCTGAGACAGTCACACGGTCAGATGTATCATCACATGACCTGCGGGTTCTGAGGGTGGCGCCCTCATTCGCTGACAGGGATACAATGGAAACACATAGAACGCATTCTAACCGGTCATACCAAACAGGTAACAGGAGGCCATGACCTCTGTGTCATCAAAATTTAAATGATAATGGTCTTTTCATTTTAATACTAATTTATGCTCCATTAAATCATGGTGTAATTTAGTGTGTTTATTTAATGATTACACTGTCTTGCAGTGAATGGCTGATTTTCTGCATGTACAAAGGAGGTATAAATACCGTAAAGAGAGAGAGGATTTTGCCCAGTGGTGGTGGGAGGGATGGGCTCAGGTCTGAAGCTGAGTGGAGCTCCTGGGATATGAGAGTCTGTTTCCTGTGCTTTAAGATGGCAGAAGCTGGGTCACGGCCTATATATGTGGACAAAGGCAATAGCTGGTAAACCCCCCACCCCCGTTTTGAGGATGTAGATGGCAAAGGGCTGAAATGGAAATGAATGTTGTGGGAGGCTTAAAAAGTCATTTCTTGGTTTGCTCATGCAGTTAGACTGTAAGTGGTGTGAAGGCAGTATTTTTCTCTGGGTTTATGCGGACGCCTGCCCTTGCTGACACAGACTGAATCATTTGCTCGCTGAGATTCCTAATGTAAGGATTTATGTGTTTTTTTTTTTTTTTAGGTGAGATTCAAATGAGACTGATTATGTCATTCTGCAGACCGCTGATGCGCATTGTTCTGACCAAGCCGTCTATGTTGACTGAGAGCTAGTTAATCTTACCAGCTAACTATTCTCAGCAGAATCCGATCTGTCTGATAGACATATGTGGTCTTATCTCAGAACTACATAGACACCTCTGCAGTAGATGATAATCTCATGTACAAGCTGTATATACGTAGAAATCTGTTTTAGATGAGAAGGTTCTATAGCTCTGAATTCAAGTGGACACTGAAATCACTGTATTTTACATTAGCATATATCAAAATTCACATTTCAATGATTATGCACTTTTTTATCCCTGGGAGAAGAAGCAGAAAAATTGGTGTACTTTTGGAGTTGGCTAACCTCCAAAGTAACCCATGTTGCTGTCATTTGGACACACACACTCTGCATTTACCCCCCAGTAAACACGGCCTCTTCTTTCAGAATAAATGTAGATCGTCACAGTCAGTGAGGCTCTTCTTCATGGCAAGACGGGTGCCTACAAGCTATGTGGCGTTAGTAAATATTCTCACATGGACTTTACAGACAACTGCAGGCAAGTGTATACTGCCACCTTCTGGGCTGTAATTTAAATTACATCTGAAATACAGCATCTTTGTCCCGGTATGGAACATAATTGGATGGCCAGGACATGGACCATTTTTTTGATGCTCTTCATTCACTGCGCTGAGATTCTGTTACGTTTACACGACCTCCAAAATGGGGATAAAGAATGTGGCCCAGCTTTCATAGGAGATTTTCTACAAAAACTGGAACTATTAAAATCAATTTTAATTCACTGTTAAGAAAGATGAAATTGTCTCATTGGGTTTGATTCTGATCCACAATTTTCATGTTTCCCCATGTTTGTAGGTCTCCTCTCACAGTCCAAAAACCTGCTTAGGTGGATTGTCTCCAAATTGCCCATGGTGTGTGTGCACATGTTGTTTTGGACTGGCATCTCATCCAAGGTGTCCCCCTGCCTTGTCCCCTATGCTTCCTGGGATAAGCTCCAAGCTTAAAGTAACCCTTGTTATCCCAGCAGTGGAAATGGATGAACAATTTTTTTTATTTATGGTTAAATTTGACTAATGAAGGTGATTTCTCCAGCCCAGAGGACCATGTGGACTGGGCATAGCAGCGACAGAATTCCAGGCAGATCTATGCTCTTCTCATGTGTGCGTATCTCTTGCTCAGGAGCAGGTCCAGGTGCCCGTGTACCACCCCACGCCAAGCCAGACCCGCCTGGCCACGCAGCTCACGGAGGAGGAGCAGGTGCGCATTGCCCAGCGCATCGGCCTCATCCAGCACCTGCCGCGCGGCGTGTACGACGGGGGCCGGGATGGTTCGGAGAAGAAGATCAGAGAGTGAGTACCGCTGGTATCTGTTCTGTAAACGTGTAAATCACCCACCTGCCTTTGCTTGTATCTGAGTTGATAGCGCTCATGTTCTGCTTGATTGTAATGGTGACGTTTCCATAAACTGGACCTACGCAGTGCCAGTGAAAAACCTCCCTCCACACTGCACGCCAGGATATAACACACTTTTCTGTCCCCCCCCCCCGTGCAGGTGCGTGATCTGCATGATGGACTTTGTCTATGGAGACCCCATTCGGTTCCTGCCCTGCATGCACATCTACCACATGGACTGCATAGACGACTGGCTCATGCGATCCTTCACCTGTCCGTCCTGCATGGAGCCTGTGGACGCCGCTCTGCTATCCTCCTATGAGACCAACTGAGTGACAGGGAAGCAGGCACCTAGGGGGGCCCCTCCTTCCTTCCCTCCCCCCTCAAAACCGCCTCCCTCTAACAGGCTGATTCTCCACCCTCAGTCCCAAGGATGTGGAGTCTGGCTCAGTTAAGCCAGTGGTGAAGATGGCATGAGGTGTTTTGTTTTTTTTTCTTTAAGTATTAAAGGGTCACTGTCATTTCGTGTCCCTGACTGGAGTTGTATAGGCAGTCCCGGCCTTCCATCGCTCGCTTGGGGCCTGCTGGCCAGGGGAGCCTGCAAGGGAGGAAGGAGAGGCCGTTGGCTGAGATATTTCCTGTGCTTTCAGTCTCATGCCACACTGCTCCTCTAAAAATAATCCCTGTACTCTACACCGTAACCTACAAGTCAAACCCCAATGTGGAAGACCACCCACTGAGGGTTTCCCGTGTCGGGGAGGACCACAGCGGACAGTTTGCAACCTTGGAGGGAGTCACATGACATAGACCTTGATTCCCACTGCATTTGCAGTTCCTAGGGTAAGGGATGAACTACCACTACAAGAGGGAGCGGGGGGCTCACCCGTTTGCTGTTCTCATCACTATTTAAGGTGTGGGGGTGGGTGGAGATGCATTTCTGTAAGACTTTATAAGGGCTTATTGAACCAAGGGGGACTCCCACAAGATAAAAATGCACACGCGCACAAATCACGCGTAGAAAGTTGCACTTCTCTCAGACATAACTGAAACGTGATACATCTGTATAAACACATTGAATTGCAATATATAAATATATATATTTACATATAACCTGGAATATTTTTTTAACCGTACTGAAGTTTTTGGCTCGTAGTGGTAATCGCTCTATCCGCATGCTCTGTGTGAATGAAACTACGTTACTCCGTTTCGTTTTAGGTTTCACACCGGAACATCGGGGAGTTTTCGCACTTTTGATCGCGGGAAATCAAACGTAAATCACCGATTTTTATCTTCGTTTTTGTGTTCAGGGACGGTTCGGATGGAGAGCCTTCCCTCGCCTCGATTCGAGCGTGTTGGACAGTCGTGTTGCATCCAGGTTCCGGAACTGAGCAAAAAAGCCGCAAACAGTGGTAACAGATAAGAAATATCTAAGGCTACCTTGTGATAATGTGATGACCGAGGTGGGTACCTGGGCTGTGTCCCCCCAGATGGCCGCCTTTATGAATCGACTTGCGTCCCGCCCAGCATGTGCGCCTGTCCGCCATTCCCTGTCCTCTTCGGTGGGCTGCTTCGGTTAACAAGGCGTATATGGTCCCCCGGCATCAGCTGCAGCGCGCCTCCTTTCTTCTGATGCTCCTATTTAAAGCTAATCGCCATTGATTTTCATGTGCTGCGTCTTTAGTGCTTTGAAACACTGGAAAGAGCCCGGTCGCTACACAGCTAATTTAGTACGCTCTGCTGGTGTAATTAACATCGCCGACGTTTCAAATAAAATTACTTGCGTGCTGTTTATTAGTCATAAACACGACACTTGGGCATGAGGGCAAGCTGTGCAATGCCTGTCGTTTTCTGCTGTGTGTGTGTGTGTGTGTGTGTGTGTGTGTGTGTGTGTGTGTGGTCGGTCTTCACTCCTGAACAAAAACTGAATAATAAAAAATAAACCGAACGAGAGTCTAACAGCATTAGACTTTTATTAACATTTTATACGAAGATGATAAATACGGAGTGCTGGTTTTAAAATAAAAATCCCCTTGTCCCACCACCAAGATAATACATTAGCTGGAAAAAAATTATGTATTCAACCGCTCCTGCACTCAATACTAACTGCGTTGGCAGAGTTCCTGGAGCTGAAAAGTGTGAATATCATTTTTATTATGCAAAAAATTTATGACTGTTGCAAAGAATTTAAAGTACTTTCATAAATACAGTTCTCAGTGGTTAACTCCAATTTTGTCTGGGCTTAAAATTTTTCAAGACCAACAATATTCTTCCCAGAACAAGCTCCCTCCGTGTGTGATATACCATCAGTGGCCATTGCTATATGAGGGGAATACAAAAATAAAAGATACTAATGAACATCTTCTCTGGACCCAAGTAAGTTTTATTTTGATGTTTTGAAAGTAATGAACGTACTGTCAGTTGTGTTTTTGTTTTAAGTCTCTGAGGAAATAGGTTTGTATATAACCCAAAAAAAAAACAACAAAAAAAGTTAGGCTGTGTATTGTCGCACATGATCCATTTCTCTGATATTGTGAGGTATCAATAGTACCAACACTGACAGATGGCATCAGGAAATGGCGCAAGCTCTGCCAACACTGCGGTTTCCTTTCTGAAGCTGGATTGCTCATTTAGGTGTATGTGTATGCATGTGTGTGACATGTAATTCTGGCAGCGGTATGTGTGAGTCAGAAAATGCTTGGACCCCTCCGCAGCTATGGGGACTCACTGTTTCAGACTCATCACCCAAGTATCAGTGGTTCTGGGTTGAGACTCCAGTTTCCCTGGGAGCCAGTGAAGCAGGCAGCCTGTCAGTGGACGATGGCTTGTGACGTCACCACGGACCCTGGGCCCCAGACTTGTACACCTGAGAAAAGTGAACAATGGAGTCTTCCAAGGACTTACCCTACAGCCACTAGGGGGATAAGGAAATCAAAGATGGGCATGTGTTTGTACATTAAACTCCTCTGTTTTCACAGGAATTTACTGTTCGGTGGCTGTGCGTCCTCTCAGTTTGTACATACTAATGTTAGTATGACAGTACGCGTGTTCCATGGGCCAATCCAAAACTTACAAACTACGCTGTAAAATCCAGTGTGTGTATCTTCAGTTTGTAGCTTGGTCTGCTGTTATAAAGGTTCTGCCCCAAACCAGTGTCTGTGATTGTATTTGTGTTTGCGATTGAGAATAAATTATTTTTTAAAATGTAATTGTCAATATTTCAAAACGATCTACACTTGCAGTCTATAGAGTCACACAGCACACAATTCATCCAGTCAGTGCAAAAAATAAAAACACAAAATATTGGCTGGCAAGCACAGTTGAGTCGCTGAAAAACACGATTATCCATTTCATTTGCAGAGTGATATTGCTTGAGATATTTTTGTAATGAATGATGACATTTTTGCATGAATAAAGAACAGCTACATTGGGGTTATGGCCTGAAAAGCAAAACTAGCCAAATGACTGTGGGGAGAGTGGTTGATTCAGTCTGAGAAAACACTTTTCAGCAGTGACTCATCATTACAAGTGTACTGTACTGATCATCTCAATTATTCAAATGTAGCGTCTCATTTCGTCATCGTTCTCCCCCATTGTTTTCAAGCAGAAGTGTCTCAGAAGTCTTCTGCACTCTGGTTCCAATTGTGTTAGTGAGTGTTGTTGTGGCTGCAATGATGGGTTTGCTCCACTAGAGGGTATTTCTGTCCTGAATATCCCACAAGCAATGGCCAATGTTTAACGGAGTTCATGACTCAATTCTTCCGTGAGCTTGGAAATAATTACATGATCAATTGCAGGCCCTGAATGAACACTGGTTTTACTGAATTAACGTTGACTTACTGATTTAAGTGGGCCGCCTCTCCAGATGATACACAGGGGAAATCTGGAGTAGTATGTGGCTCCACCTCCATGCCGAGGTTCCGGACGCTGTAGCCCTGTATCCTTCTGAGGTTAGCAAGCTTATGTACAGGAAAGCCACCATGTCAGCTGTGACATGCCAAAACTGCCCCCTATCAGGTAAGATGGCAAGTTTCTTTTTAGACTGAACGTGCCAAATAGCGTGCAAATTGGACAATTGTAATTAGGTCCATGGAGCAGAACTCGAGTCACATTTCCCTGTGCAAGTTACTGTGCAAGTCACGTGATCGATAAAATGAGTGGAGACAGTGAGATAATGCAAATGCGCACACATGTCTTTCCTTGGGTTTTTGCCAGTGCCCGCAGGGTCCCAGTGCGTTACTCTTCCTCTAGCAGAGTCCCGTGAAAAAGGGAACACGGGGCATTTCCTGTGCAGCACAGAGCCCGGCGCAGCCATGTAATATCCTGCACCTGTGACGCGCAGCCATTAATGCTTTATTTATTATTGCGGGAGGAAGTACTAGAAGAAAGCTTGAAGTTGTTTCATTGCGACTCCTGGAAGTGCCCAGACCTCAGTGTCAGGCAGTTGTGTGGATGACAGAGCTCTATTAAAAAAAACCACATTTCTTCCTGAGAGCAGAACTGCGGCAATCAGCCAAACCAGAATAACCTAACTACCCTAAAGAGATGAGTTTTCAGAGGATTACACAATTAAACATATATTTAATGTATCTAACTGATGTATTTGTTATTTTTGAAGAAAAAGAAAGCTAGATATGATAAAGGTTTGTTGCAGGTTGGACAGAGAAAGGCTGTTCAAGTCTGGTCTTGTATTTCCTTCAGACACGCAGGGTTAAATACGCTAAACTAGAAGCAGAGTATGCTGGCCCTGGAATCGGGGAATCCCACGTAAGCTGGTGCCTCTAAACACTTTGAACATACTGTTATTCTGAGTAACATGAACGTCATGATTTTGTAACAAGTCCATACGTTCGAAATACATTCTTCTTTAAATCTGATTGAATGTTTCTCTCACTTCTCTTTCACTGTTAAAAATAAAACAAATTATCAGTGGTCCATATTTTCCGAGGGGAGATAATTTTGTTTCTCGGCTAATTCATAAATTACTCCATTCCATCGCTCTGCTTTTCTCCTCCCCAACGCTCCCTCCCATCCGTCTTTTTGTCCATGTAAGTTCTGGCTTATGTCACTATTTTACATGCGGTCTGTTAGTAAGTCATCAATGGAAATGTTTTGAATGCAACATCTTTAACTGAACTTATTCCAGAAGACACTTACTGTTTAAAAACTGTTTTTTTCCCCGCCAAGGTACTCTAACTGCCATTTTACACATAAAGGAGAACTTCTAGAAAGTACTGATACTTGAATTATCACAGCGTTTCACCACTATTTACATTGAAAACACAAAATAATTATAGCCAAAACACTTTTCTAAGCTATGGAAAAGCATTTCAAAGGCTCACTGCACCCCCACTAGCATATGATGCATTTGCACATTATCAGTCCTTAAGAAATCCTTAATATTTCTCTTTAATTTCACCTTTTCCCTGTGTACTTTTAGTCTATAATGGCCTAAAACCTCATTCTGCAATCAGTCTCCTCCCCAATACCAACTACCCAGTGGTGAAAAGCGGTACAGGGGTCCTCCCAGTGTTTGTTTCAGGGAACACTTCTGCTTACCTCTTATGGCTGCAAATGCTGTAGAGCAGCAGAACAGGACAGCACTGATGGCCCTCCCCATCCCAACAGCCCTGCAGACACCCCAGATAGGAATCAGACAAGAAGACATGCCCCCTCCCAACCTTCTAATACAATTCTGTTTCCACAGTTATAACAACCAGATGATGATGCACATATCCGTTTTTGCTGTAATGGAAATCAAAGGAAGAATAATTCCTACCAAAACTGCATCAAAGGCAGCTTTAAATCCAGAGATTGCTGTGGCAGCACAATGGGCTCAAACTGCGCAGCTCAAACTGCGCAGCTCAAACTGTGCAGCTCTACACTGGATGCCTGCTTGCCCCCAGTTCACCCATATTATTCTCTGACCCTGTAAACGAAACTCATATCATATGTTTTTCATTAACTTTAAGATTTCGTCAGACATTTGACCTCTGGAAGACATATATACAAATATGAATGTAATACAAACAAATATAGTACATTGGTAAATGCAGTACATAACATCTTCGTGATAGCAAACATATTGTGCTCTCAAACGTCAATGTATTTTAGAATGACATAATGCAGCTAGCTAGTGTTTAAACTCTTAGCTTAGCTAAGCCACACTTGTATTGTCCTCACGTTTCCTGCGCCCCCAATTTTCTGTCACAGCCAAACTGTTCCAGAAACCAGTGAGGTGGAAACTTCATGAAAGTTTGCTCTCTGTCATTTTCTGCAAAAGTTGTTCCCTCTTTTGATAGAGTTTAACTAATTCCAGTGGAGCTTGTCCCATTCAAGATGACTGCAGTTGGTTCCTATAGCTCAGAGCTATTTCAATTAAGTAAAATTACATATAAAAAATTAATTACATTGTCTGTGTTTAAATTCTGGTTGTGTATAACAACCTCAACTATAAAATATTTATACACACACTGGCTCACTGTGCAGCACTGTTGTCCCGCACTCCCAGAGCTGAAGGCTTGAATCCTGTGTGAAATTCATGGCTTTTCTCTGTGTGGCATGAACGTCCTTCCATGGTTTCTCTAAGTTGCCCTTAAAGTATGGCTGTCTGGCCTGCCCTCCCATGCTCTGAAACTTAAAACGCAAGAAAGTAAAAATTCAACCACAACTCAACAATGATTACAATTTTTTACCTACAACGAACTGAACCACATAAATCATTTATGGCTGAGTTTTTTTCTCACATTTCTGATTCTGAATTTGACACCGCAGTGACAAACAAGTGTTACACTCTATCGCTTAGAACTGAATTAATAATAAAAAAAAATATTCAAAACAGTTTAAGAATATCCTGGCGTGAAAGACCACCATTCCTGCGCACTACGTGGCCTGCGTGAGGTTACGCAAGGTTTATTCAAGGTCCCCGCAAAACAGACGGAAATGACCTAGGAAATACTGGATACAAAGTAGCTTGTCAAATACTACATAGTGCCGCGTACGAGCTTTAAGTAATATTATATGAACCAAGGGAAAATAAGGAAAAATCTAATTCTATTGTACTGAATTCTCCGGCGGGCTTAACAAACCATCAATGTGTTTCATTAAGTGGTCAGTACGGGTATTAAATAAATAAGACGTAAATATATAGACAAATTACCATATGCACAACACTTTTGTGTGGTATCCAATGCAGAACTGAAGTCTGACGGCAAACGTATAAAATTTAAGAACATAAGAAAGTTACAAACGAGAGGAGGCCATTCGGCCCACGAGCTCGTTGGAGGGAATTAAACAAACAATTTAAAGTTGGCAGGATCTGGTTAAGGACGGCCGGATCTTCATTACATTCTCTAATAATATGTTATAAATGAAAATCAGTAAAGGTACAGTATTTTTGTTTTTAATTTTGCAATATTTGTTAAATTTTTGCTTTAATTCACATATTTTCGTTGCATACTTCTCATTCAGATGTAATTGCTTTAAAATGTAAAATTAGGTCGTAAAAATGAACGTACTACTTTAAAAATGCAATCCCAGCAGCGTCTCAATTTAGGTGTCCAGATTCTTTAAGGATCCTGCGTTTCTGTGTGTATTACATATTGTAGCATATGGTAGAAATGCTGCTTATTATAGGCTACTTAAGACGAAAGCGAGACCGCTTTCGATTGCCGGCGAATAGTCAGCAGTAAGACTCATAATACGAAGTTAAATTCTATTAGTTTTCTGTATCCGCCACAGACAGATAAAATGATGCATATACATTGGCTACCGAGATTATCTGTATACCAGGTGGGGCGATCAGTTTTTTCTAACATGTTTAACTGTAGTTTTCAAGTTATAAATGAATTATGTGTGATCACAGTCAAAAACAACGATTCAAAACAGAAAAGCTGTGAAATGCATTTATAGTGAAATACAGCTTTTATTTTTCATTGAGCGTACATGTAGCGATCAACCTCAATGTGATTGTGAAATTAATTGCCGACTTTATCAATAACAGTAGGTTAGGTAGGTGGTGATGACATGTGGAAGAAAGTCCGCTTTAAATCATTAAAAGGTTAACCTTTATTTGATGAGCTGGTGAATAAAAATTGAATAGTGCGGAATAAATAAATTGATGGTTGCATGTGAAGCAGATCTAATGTAATCAATAAGCACATGTAATCAATATTAATACATCTTATGCTTTTTTAACTGCATCTTTATCATACTGTGACTGTAAAGTGCTGGGCCCCGTGAATCTGCAAGTGTATCTGTGCCACTACTATCCTCCAGTATACGGTATATCTGAATATATCCATCCATCCATCCATTTTCCAAACTGCTTATCTTACTAGGTTGCGGGGGGTCCGGAGCCTATCCCGGAAGCAATGGGCACGAGGCAGGGAACAACCCAGGATGGGGGGCCAGCCCATCGCAGGGCACACTCACACACCATTCACTCACATTCCTACAGGCAATTTAGCAATGATTTTAGCAACTCCAACTCTGTGGGGGGAAACCAGAGGAAACCCCACGACGACATGCACTCCTATGGGCAATTTAGCAAGTCCAATTAGCCTCAGCATGTTTTTGGACTGTGGGGGCAAACCAGAGTACCTGGAGGACGACGACATGAGGAGAACATGCAAACTCCACACACATGTGACCCAGGCGGAGACTCGAACCCGGGGTACCAGATGTGTGATGCAACAGTGCTAAACACTGCACCACCATTCCACCATATATATATGTGAGTGAATGGTGTGTGAGTGGGCTGGGCCCCCATCCTGGGTTCTTCCTGCCTCGTGCCCATTGCTTCCAGGATAGGCTCCAGACCCCCCGCGACCCAGTAGGATAAGTGGTATGGATGGATGGATATGATATATATATATATATATATATGAAATGTTTCCTATTTCAATGTCATGACTCCATTTATAACCATCTGGTGTTGATAATAGTTACAGAAACACCATGACAGTCATATGTGGTTTCAGTGCAGGCTTTAATAAATTTAATAAATAAATTAAGAATTTTGGACACCCAGGGAAAACATTGCCTCTTCCCCACAGCAGTTGTGAAAAGATGCGGAGTAATGCTGCACAAATGTATGCCAGTTGCACCAGTGCCTACCCTTTGGTCTCCAGCCCCTTAGCCTGGATGTCTGCCTGCGTTCATGGCTGGCACTCACTGTGTTTCCCCCCCTTTTGTTCTTCTTTTCCAGATCAAAGTTCAATGTGGTCTAAGCTGTTTTGTGATCCACAAAATGTGATGCAAAGAAAGTTTAATATAACTGACTAACCAGTCACAATCCATTCATATTGTTTTCTAAAAAGTCTGCTTTTTGTCAATAGAGTATTTTAAGTTAATGCAAAACAAAATACAACAAATCCTAGAGCTGCCTGTGGAAATTTAATTGAGAGTAATAAAGAGTATGGAATAGATAAAATTATATCTGGAAAGCAACTATGGTATAGATAAAGCTAAAATATTTCAGATTAATATTTAATATATGTTAATATAAGGTCCATTTGCTATTAAGAAAACATTTTTATCCATCTTCTGTGGTCTGTAGCATCAGGCAGGGCTGGCACTGGTCCCAGGAAAGACAGGGACACTGTGGAGGTGAGACGCTAATCAGGAGGGGGGGTGGGCTCTCTCAGCATTGGGAGGCTGATTGTGTATCATGAAAAGGGACACTCTGTAAAATTTGCTGACCTGGGACGGGGGAGCCTTTGGTAATTTTGCAGTAGCTCCCCTGTCACGGTGGGCCCAGGGGTGAATGCCCCTCCGTCCCACTACTGATGCCAGTCCATTGCTGCTTGGAAAGCAGCTTTCAAAAGATGTGCTGTGCATGGGAGCCCAGTAGGGGCACGGATACCCTGGCAGATTCAGGGAAACTGGCAGTTTACAATTATATAAAAACATGGACTGATGGGGGGGGGGGGGGGAATCTTACTACTAATTTATGTCTATGTGTATATAAGGTAAATTTTGTCACATAGTTGGTGGTTTTGGCCAGTCTTTTCCTGATCAGATCTACTCTCTAATTAGGCTACATTCTTTGGGATAATTAGGGAAGAGTCAGTTACGTTGCATGAAGGGCATGAGCTCGTATCTCAGAAGGCTTGGATTGGGCTCTGTTTGCTGATGCTTGGCACGATTGTTCACGGCTAGTTAGCTTTCACTGGGGTTCTCTGGTTAGAAGCAAACTCCAAGTCTTATCACACATTCTCAATCACACTGGGGCCCAGCATTTGATTTTCTGTCGCTCTGCAACTACTATCCACATGCGTAGGTTCAGTCCACTTAAACAAGGCAGTTCAGTATTAAAAATTGCAGATCCTAATAAGATTATTGTGAAAATACTGCAACCCCTCCCCTGAACCTTATGGCACGCAACAATACAGGCTAGAAGAAATCTGAATTATAAATCTACTGTATTATATGGACTATATTATGAGGGTCTTAAATATGGTGCAGACAATGTATTCTTCATAGAAGCGGATTTGTAATCCTGAATTCAAGATTCTGCAGGATGAAAGATTCCCAAAAGTCATAAAAAGCTAGTTGCTTTCCAGACATATTTGTCATTGGGGATTTGCATGTTTCTCATTTCACCCACTTATACAGCTATTTTCATTGACTTAAGCAACACGGGCACCCCTGGGATCTCTCTGGTGACAATTCCTGATCATTACTCACTGCTTAGCCTACAAATCAGTGGTTAGACTGTAGGGCCAATAAAGCATGATTATTTACAAGATTACTGCACTTTATAAATGTTGAATAGGCACTAATGAATTTTGAACACTAAGAATTCACAATGACTATACTGAAATGGTACAGTTGAAATGCTTCCCAGTAAGTTTTTCCAGTAAGCTGCTAGTTCATTAGAAGCACTGCAGATGTGTTATTAGTAGTTAAACAAGTCACATATATTACTAATTCACCCCAAAGCCTACATTGTGGTCTGGGCCTTCCTGTGAACATTCCCACTGCAGACCAGATGTTACTTTGCATCCATTTTCACATGAATGAGAGGTTCCATGTAGCAAATTTAATGGCACACTTTCAATTTGCATAAAATACAGGTGAGGTTAAGAAAAAGAATCTGGTTGGTCGTTCCTCTATTTACAGCTATCATTGTTTGGGTTGTTACATCACCAGTTTCCCATGATCCTCTTCCCTTACAAACCACACTAGATCTCTCTGCTGGACTGTTACACAGACACTGAGAGTCTAGACTGCCGCTACACATGCCCCCGCCCCCCCCCCCCCCCCCCCCCCAGATGCTATTGTTTTTGATAATCATGCTACATTTGCTTCTGCTGAGTCCAGAGAACACAGTGTCCTGTTAGATACCTCCCTGGCTAGACTCCACTGCTCCACATGTTACTGAAAGTCCCCATAACCAAAAGATCAATCAATATTTTCTTATTGTAATGTTTTGTATAGCATATTGAAATATATCCATAAATAAAAGTGTGTCCCACAAATTGACAGGTGGACCAGGAAAGGTTATACAGCACATGGATTATAACGTATATGCAGTGCTGACAGAAAGCCTTGGGATGTTTGCTTAATTCTGTAAAAATGCTGTAAATTGATTCATTTAATAACAAAACTCCATTGTGCACAAACCTTTTCTTTTTATTAAGTAATTATATTTTTGACTGACTCGTTCAGTTCTCTTCTTAACATTTTGCTATTAATTACAACTGTAGTTTTTAGCTCCCAAAGAATTACTAAACACAAATGTTGGGTGTTTTATATTATGGTAAAGGTGTTACTAATTAAAAAGCAGCCAATGAGACTGCAAGTCGATGAACCTTTTAACACAGTTCAAAATTATAATTTTGGTCTAAATTTATTACTATTTGAAGTGAATGTTTTACTTAAAACTATGGGTTGTTTGCAGTGTGATATATGGTTTTTATAAACAAATTTTTAAAGTAATGATTTTTGTTATAAAACTGATAAATGTGTAATATACTCACTGAATTAAGTACTTGAGCACTGTATTACTGGTTATACTACCATGCTGTATGTAGTATAATAGTAATATTTTTACAAAAAAGTTAGAATAAAGCAGCTTGTTCGTCAATTTACAAACATGTTAGCATAAAGAGTTTCATATTTTTTTCCAAAGCGATAAAAAACAGGAAACACAAGAGAAAAGAACAGAGGCCATCAGGAGACGCTACTGGAGAATAATGTCTGTGTGTTAATAAGCCACTGGGCACTTTCACAGAGTTCACAGTAATATCTGTTGATTACAGCCAATGGTTATTTGGTGATTCTGGTCATGTGACTATAGGAATGGATTAGGGAGAACCAGGGCCTCCGGTCAATATATGACCAAAATAAAAGTGTGATCTGATCTGATCTGACTGGACAGGGCAATTCTGCTACCACATGTAGCCTTTGTAAAAAAATAGGAAATGTCCCAATGGGTTTGGGTGGAGTGTGCCTCTGTGTGTTATTGGGTTACCTCCCACGCTCGCGCAGTGAAGTTCAAATCCCACAGTGATTTCAGTGGGTGTGAATTTTGGGGAAGGCCCTTAGCCCCAATATCTGACCTCAAGCTTTCCTCAGAAATTGCTTTGGACAGAAGCATCTAGTGAGTAAATAAACGTAAATATTTCCTAAGCATGATCTGCGCGTGCTGGTCCATGCATCCGACAGTTCTGGCCGCAGGCCTCATGTCATCTGTGATTCATCTATATCACTTTCAAGGCATAATCAGTCACATCTCAAAAACTGAAATATAGCTGAAACATTTATTTCCTACATGAACAACCCTTTTATATGTGATAACAAAGAAACTGTAGCCATCAGATATTTGCATACTGAAAACTCCCATTATCCACAGCCAGGTAATGTGAGTGAGTGTGTGTGTGTGTGTGTGTATGCATGTAGACGTATATATTCATGTACATACAAACACACACACACATACACATATATATATAAATATATATATATATACACACACACACACACACACACATATATACATATGTGTGTGTGGATTATGATTATATTACATTATGGGATGTTTTGAGGACCATTCTCCAGGTCCCCACAAAGACACTAAAATCAAATCAAAAAACTAAAAATGCCCAAAGTCTCATATTTTGTTTGGTTACTTATGCTTAAGGTTAGAGCTGGGTTGGGGTTAGGGTCGTCATGTTGGGATTAGAGATTTCCCCATAGAAATAAATGGAGAGTATATATAATTAAAAAACCTGTGTGTGTGTGTGTGTGTGTGTGTTATGGCTATGCCATCGGACATAAAAGAAGGCCAGGAACACATGCAAAGTAATGCAGGCACACACATTTTGGGATGTTAATTCAAAATACTGCTTATGTTATGAATGATTCAGGTGTTTAATAAATGAGTTC
Organism: Brienomyrus brachyistius; assembly: GCF_023856365.1. Taxonomy (NCBI): domain Eukaryota; kingdom Metazoa; phylum Chordata; class Actinopteri; order Osteoglossiformes; family Mormyridae; genus Brienomyrus; species Brienomyrus brachyistius. Next base: position 10,174,198 of record NC_064547.1, on the reverse strand, counting down.
CACATTTAACTTTTGTTAATTTGCGAATTTATTGTCACAACTATCTCTATTGTTACATTTAATGATACACTGTAAAAAGAAAACTTTATCTTTAATGTTACTGTAAATATTTACTTAATTATCCTGAATGGTAAATGCATGTAATATTTTAGAATATTCGTAATAAAAATTGAAAACACTGTGACCTATCCTCCTATCCTATAAGACACACATAATCCGCCATCGCTGGAGCAGGGGGTTTAAGGGCTCAGCAGTGATATCATTACATGGGATTTGAACTGGCAGCATTCCGAATATGAGCAGAGCTTCAGAGCCTAGAGCTACACACTGCCCCCTAGGCCTCAAGCCTGTAGTAATGGTGGCAGCTTTTTCGGCTATGAACATTGTGCAAACAGGACTGATGGATTCTCCAGACCAGGGGGAGGCAACCCTGATCCTGGAGTGCTGGTATCCAGCAGGTTTTTCGTCCTACCTGATGAACCACACCTGATTTCAGGCATACAGTAACTCATCAGGTGGGGTAGAAAATCTGCTAGGTACTGGCACTGCAAGATCAGGCTTGCCTATCCTTGCTCTAGACTCATTCAACATATTCTGTTGTGTGGCAGAGATCACATGGATGACATACAGCGACATCCTCAGCTGGTCATGGAACTCCATGTGACAGGAACTCAGGGGGCACCGATACATACTCTCCTAGCAGGTGGGCTTCCCAGCAGCTCCAAAGGCTGAGCAGATGACCAGCACCCAGATATCTCCAGCTCCACCTGGCAGCCCCACGACTTCCATTCTCAGGCACAAACCAACCAGTAAGTTCTCACTTCACTGGACCATAATAAAATCACAGAAACAAAATATTATCAAATTATTATTTGGGACTGTGTCTACTAATGGAAAATATTAAGATATTAATGCCTGTACTTTACAGTGTAAAGTGTAAATACACAACTGTGAATACAGAATTGTATGGATGTCATAATTCCAGTGTCAATATCAGCATCTATATAGGGCCGAAGTACATAGAGTTCAAATCCATTACATTCATCTCTGTTACTACTAGTAGTAGTAGTAATAATAATAATAATAATAATAATAATAATAATAATAATCATCATTCAAAGATTAACACTGCCAGAAATTAACTTGAATTAATTTTGCTGTTAGTATAAAGTAAAGGTTTAACTTCAAAAGCTACGTTAAAATTAAAGCTTCACTCTCTTGTTATTGGATTGCTATATGCTGGTATATTCTATTCACCTCTACTTTGGCCTATCACCAGCCTGTCGGACTGCATATGACGGCCCCCAGGAAGCAAGGGGCAGCTGACCCGCGCTCCTCCGATGTGTGTCCCCCCCGCTGCGTCTTCTTGGAAAGATGAGCTGCTGTCCCTGCGAGGAGGCTAATAAGGGCCGATAGGGAGGAGCTAAGCCAGCATTCTCAGAAAGCGATTCCCTGGAACAAAGTAATAATTAAAAACCCGTTTCAGACTTTGTTTTTAATTTAGGCTGCATTTGGATTCGTCTCATTGAGATTTTCATGTCATATAAGGCATACGTTAAGTGAAATCACTGAATACCTGATAATCGTCTGACAGGCCTTTGAGTGAGACTTACAGATCTCCTCCCACGCTCACGCAGTGAGCATAACAGGACGACATTAATACATGCGGCCATGTGAAAGTCAATCTCATTTGTAACTAAGTAGAACAGCCAGTAAGTAATTTCACGTTTACTTTTCAATAAATTTGTACGTGAACAAGAAAACGTGTTTGTAATACTAATTTTGACAGCTTTATCGGATAGTTCTTGATTATGCTTTAAAATTAATTAAGATGACAAAATGAAATGAAGTTAACCGAATAGATGGATGCATTTGTTTTAAAATAAGCAGCATAGAAGTAATTTAATTGGCACTCATTTAACTTTTTTTAACACTGCAAATATGCACATTATACAGCAAAGACGTTTGGCCCTGTGTTCCCTAAGGTCGATATGTTTACATTAAACTCATTTATGCGAAAACATAACCACATTAACCAGACTAGTGACCTTTCCTTGCATATGCGCCAGTTTTCCTAGAAGCAGCCATTACTCTAAGCATTTCACAAAATTGTCAATCCGTCCGCAGCGCGCAAAAGAAGAATATCCTTACAAATATAGGAAACTGCTAGACAATGAACAGATATAACTTGCCTTCTCAAACGTAGGTAAAACATATATGAATTATTCAGACTGCATTTCTGTTCAGTGGGCCAGAACATTATGCTGGAAAATATGTTTGGAGAGTACACACAATCACTTTGGGCAGCAAGTTTTTCAAAAGCCGCAGAAGGGACAATGTGACTTAAGTTCGGTTTAATTTGAATTAATTTGATTCATATGGTGTAAATAAGCCTTACACAAGTTGTCCTGTACAATTTATGCACGTGATCTTTTTGCTTTTTCTCACTGCTACACACGCTATAAAATCTTTTCAAACTTCGCACGTCTATTTTTTAATATAAAATCAAATGCACGATTTTTGGAATTTTTTTGGTTTTTAGTAATGAAATACTTAGTTGAAATATAGGTCGTATTGTCACATCTGGGCTTAATTGTCTTACTTTGTGATTGGTTTGGCAGATTATTGCTTGTTGGTTCTAAAATATTCCTAAATCTTAAATGCATTTCTCACTGTTTTTTTTTTTTATTATTAATAAAAGCTTGTTATTGTAGGAATGAACAAAACTGGGTTAGTCTCTAAGCCTATATGGGTTAGTCTCTATGTGCTAAACTAAAAACAAACAAAACAACATATTACATAATGCATTTTAAAAATCCATCACAAGTGCCCTTTAATACACCAAGACTGTGGGGACTTTACTATTTGTCTATAACTTTTTTTCGCCAATAACTAGCATATTCTTACCGTTTCTAGTCCTAGTTTCATGTGTTTTGTTTATTTCATTTAATACTAACAGAAGCCCGAGTATGTAGATATTTTTCATTAAGTAGAAGTCGATCGTTTTATCGGGGTATACTTGCATTATCTGCATTATCAACAATCGGATTCTTGACAGTCATTTATTGATTAACAACGACATTAGTCTATCTTCAACTAAGTGCGAAAAACACCGGCCTGCATGCCCACCGATATTTCATACTTGAGTCCTAAGTGCAAGTCACGTCTATATAGTAAACACGCTAACGCACACGCACTTGTTAAACTGTTCTGGCTTTTGGGAGAATATTGCCGATAATGGCCGCTGCATGCATATTTCTAGATTTCCTGTGTTCCATCGTTCTTGATTTTCAGCTTATTTCATTTTGAAGCCATGGTGATTAATCCAAGTTAACGATATGAAGGTCACTTCATCATGTAACAATACTTTCCGGGTTTAAATTACGCACAATCGATTTAAATGTAAAGATAATTAAACCTGCTAGATACACGATTAGACTTCTGTCAAATAATTTTTGTTCCCAGATCTTCTCTTTTAAGAATCGCAAGCTTCTTTATATTATCGAGATTGTATTCGCCATGCTCGAAGTAACCAGGAAGAGGTCGGATGTGTCTGATGTATTAAAATCTGATCGTTAATAATATTTCAAGTTCGTAAAAAGCCGAACACGGTTTACCAGCCTGCGGCGCAAATAAGTTACGGACACCTTATATTTCTGCTCATAACTTCTGCAGTATTACAAAGCGCCAAAATTTGAAAGGTGCCAAAGGAAAAGCGACCTAACGGTTTGGTTTGAGCAGCGATATGGGATTTGAGCTTCTAGGTTTAGCTTGCTTCATTCACTTCTTAATTAACATATTAATTATAATTTCAGATGCAAATACTGAAATGTAAAGCTCGGGGTGTTCAAAACATCAGAAATAAATTACTATTATATAGACACTGATAAACAAAACAGGCAGCAATTCGTCATAGGCTAAAATGCCTAATCCAAGATTCTGAAATTGAGATGACAATGAATCTGGTAAACCAACTATCGAAACGCTGCAGGACGTCAAAAGCCGTACAAAGTTTTGAAAGCGAAATTGAGCGTTTACCTTGGATGGGGTAATAGGTGTTCATATAAATATGCATTTAAACAATCTCTGGTGCCCTGTTCGCTGTAATTTCTTCGATTACACGCAGATCGCGACCGTAGAGATGACGATCGCGTCTAGATGTGACTAAGAGTGACTAATGTCAGACCATGTACCCATCAAACAGCATGCGAGACGCCCGAAAGTTTGATATTATGCACAGTTCATTTTTGCGTCTCCGTGACACTGCACGATCAGCAAGTGTGCCTGTGCTGCTTTCGACTGTGCAGCAGGCAATAAAAATAAAACGGTATTGTGTTTGTCGGCTAATGCTACTCCGTCAGCAGTGTAGTTAAAAAATGTTAAGCAACACTTTGTCTATTGTTTATTACAGGCCGCTCATGTTTAAAGAAATTCACTCACAAATTCTCTGCAGTGTACAGAGATGAGTATATCTTAAAATGAAATGTTAATTTACAATATTAAATTATGAAATAGAATAACACGTATTCCTTCTTTTAAAACAAAAACACAATATGGTTTCAGTTTTGTGGGTATAGCCTACATTTAGAAATGACAGTGACAACCGAATATAAGTTTACTCAACATGATGAAGAAATAGTTTCTTAATGAGTCTTTTGCTTTAAAATTTTGCGAGTTTTGAAAGAATCACACAATGTACACATTAAATAGCAATGTCTTTGGTCACATTTACAAGTCACATTAAAATGTTAATAATTTCTATGCTTTCACAGTTCAGTATTGACGAAATACTTATTATTTACAACAAAAGTGCAAATAAATACACAAAACAAAACGTATAAGGCCACATCTCTTCATCTGCAAGAAGAGCCGTACCATAGCACGGATGAAATTGTACAATAAAAACGAAATGAACATATTTAAATACGCATATGACGCATAACAATGCAAAGGAAGGGCAGGTAAAGTGAATTTGAAATCAAAAGCTGGGTAGCCTGTCAGACATTTTATAAGTGTTATTTACTAAGCTTGAGATACACGATTGGTGTGAAATATGTAAAAAAAAAAAAAGAAAAAAAAAACACCCTGGAAAACAATACAACTATGACGTACCTTCATTTTACCGTAATGGTGCTGTGGGATACCTTAATGTCACAGTGATAACGATTTGACCGTTTATGACTATCCTGTACATCGTATGTGACATGTGTGATGTGTATGTTTGCGTGCGTGCGTGCGTGTGTGTGTGTATGTATGTGTGTGTGTATATATATATATATATATATATATATATATATATATATATATATATATATATATATATATATATATATATATATATATGGGGCTCACTTTAAAATTCGATGTTATACAAATAAAATTATTTTTGTTTTGTGGTTAGGTGTGTTCATACAATTTCAAGAGAGGGCAGATTTCTTTTCCATAATTTGACCCGCCTAACATCATCTTTAAAAAAGAAAAACGCTTTAATTCTGAGATTGCATACGCCCTTGGATGCACTCTTTGCTGTGCGTCGGCACCAGGTCATCCGCCGTACTCCCTTGGTCCGCCGTGCACTGCTTCAGAAACTCAACCACATCCAGGCAGCCGGCCTGAGCGGCCAGGTGCAGCGGTAGGTTGCCGTCACTGTCCACCGCGTTGACGTCCGCGCCGTACTTCACTAAAACCCGTAGCGTGTCCAGGTAGCCATCCCGGGCGGCGTCGTGAGCGATCGTCAGGTCTTTCACCGGGTCGCGCTTATTCGGATCTGCCTTCGCTTCAAGTAACATCTCAGCAAGACCGGGGACACCGAGTTTCATTACCTGCAGCCAAAGAAATCAGATAATTACTGTTTGGGAGATAATACACTTAATTGGCACTTAGTAGTCTATATAATAAGAAAAATAATTTCCCCCTTAAAACTACGAAAGCTTAAATGTTAGAAATTTCTTATGTTGTACCTTTAATACAAAAATCAAATTAATACTATATTTAGAATGTTTACTAAATATATTACTTTAGTTTTGCATTTGATTTATATAATCTTTTATCAAAATTACACATTTTGAACACTGAAAGAAAGGCAGTGTCAATTGTGGAAATTTTTTTTAGCTGAATACACAGTTTAAGACCAACTGAACGTGGTGTATTTTGACTGATGCTTTACACTTTTTAAAATGATTTTTGTTAACCCTTTGCACGTTGTTCTAATGCATTTCAGATGTTCAGATATTCCGAGTTGTGTTCCTTGTAAGAATTGTCTTGCCCCCCCCCCCATCTGAATTGTGCAACATCTAGTTTTCTTAAGCATAAAATATAAAGCAGTGACATAAATATTAAAATAAAAAACACCTTCCTTAATTTTTAAATACACTTCCCTAGAATTTCTCTCAGTAGCTTCCTGCACCGTCTTACATCTTAGGCTGAAGATAAGTGAATATGAAATGTGAATATAATTTCATAATGAAATATAATATGAAAATGAATATCAATAAGATAGACTGAAGGTGGGCTCTTTGCACGGTAAATGTCAGTAATTCTGAGCCCGATGTGTGTGTGCATGCATGTATATACTAAATCCTAAACACACAGCATAATGCATCATACACACACACATTAAAAAATGACCAGTGTGCAACAAACCGGTAACCTACTGTTAAGCAGTTTCAATAACAATTAAACTAATCTGCACTACTATGCTCATTTTTTCAAATCACTCACAGATTCCTCTGAGAAATTTATTGTAAAACAAACCATTTACTTTCAATGTAGTTTTCCAATAATTTTACAATTATGACACATTTGAGCAAAACACGCATCTTGTTTTTCTCTAGTGAAAACACTGCTGAGCCGTGATAATATTTCCTCTGAAATGTTGTTTGCATCTTGCAATTACTCAGTTGCTAAAAACACCAGCCAACCCTGCAAAAACTTGTACAAATGCAATATTTGCTCATGCGATGTCTCCCTTGTATTGCTTTGTTTAAACAGTGTCCCGTCACATTCATAAACACACTTACAAAAATGTACACCAACATAATGTTGCTTTTTTTGCTCTGTAACTGTTCACCTGCAATATGTCAAGCAGCCCTGCCTATATATGGCGTATATATATATATTTCTTATTAAAGCAGAAAATAAATTTTTTCACTGTTCAGTACCTGTATATTTCAAAGTACACATCCCATTTTATACACCCCCACGCTCGGTAAGTGTGTAAGGTACACAGAGAGAGAAACACTGAACCTTATCTAACAGGCCTAATAATAAAAAATAATCATATGGAGCCAACGCATTTTAAACATATATTACAACACATGTAAACATATACTATTAATATTCTATATTTTTTAATAGAAATGTATTGTTATAAGGAGGCCCTCAAGAAGGTTTTTTTTCCAGTTTTCCCAATCTCATCTGCCTAGCAAGCACCTTGTTTATTTTTTAATAAACCATTTTAAAATATTGCATTGGCCTTTTTAATAAGTGCAACAAAATAGCATATGAGATCTCCTACAGTATGTTGCAATATGATAGACTGATTTGAACTGTGATTCTGATAGTCCTGACTGAAAATTTGCTCCATTTAAGTTTCTATATGACAAACCTATATAAGTGTTACTGTCATTTGTGCTTTGAAAAAACCTATTTATTATTTATAAAACCTATTCTGTGATTGGGCTGCCGTTCACCATTTTATGTACTAATTAGGAGCTAATTTGTCTTCTTATTGCAATATCATTACATAAAAGCGAGTTCAGAGTGAAATTTAATTTAGAGATGCCCCTAATCTGACAGTAACGAGTGCAGAATCTGTGGTTTATGCAAGGTAAATATATAAAATTTGTTATGGACTGTTTGAAAATAAAACTACGACTTAAATGCTGGTTTTGCAGGTGTTTTTTGATCACTGGGTGATACTAATTTGTCTACATGGCGCCACATTTACTGAAATAAAACAGCAATTTGCGATGTGCGTTATGGATTTCTTAAAAGCACTTGCCTGAAAGCAAAGTTATTCTATAACGTTATTTTCGCGGTAAAATCAGGTAAATGAACATGTGGAATATAGGCAAATGTCTACTGCTGATTTCATTTAGTAGAGAATCTTTTATTTCCTCCACATGCATGAGCGTAATAAATGAGAAGTCTCACGAGTTAAGCAAGAAAGGAAGAAAATAAACGCTAACTACAACGAAAATTATCCTAGTTCAGTATTATCGTCCTTTTTACTTGTATCACTTTAAATTAACGAGTAGAAAGTTTACTATGATGTGTATTAACATCTCACAATTCGGCCGAAAACCGAGAATATTTCAGTACGTCATTAAGACATCTTGTTTTAACGGTACACCAGCAGTTAACAGATAATCCCCTGGGCAAACCTCAGCAAGTCATATTTCAAAACCATACAAATGTGCAAGTGGTGGTCCGAAAAACGCGATACCAACCTGTAACGCCGTCCTGCCGAAACGGTTCGCCTTATTGACATCTGCCCCGCTTTGTAATAATGTTTCAACTTCTGACAAGTCTCCCCTTGCAGATGCACTGGTCAGCTTGTTTGCTTCAGTCAAATCAGCCATTCTTCATAAAAACAAACGATGGTGGCAGAGCAATTTTCAAGGTGGTGGAAAAAAGCGCTGCAGCTTAATTTAAGTGTGTACTCGCTTGTTTTCTTATGCTTAGACGTATATGATGACGGCGCATACCATAAGACTGGTAAATACACTACTTAGCAAAAAGAAACTGGAACCGTGCCATGATCCGCCTTCCGCTTTAAAACCATCCCACTATACAATCCGCATCACTTCAGAAAAGAGGGATGTTACGCTTTTCCCAGCGTTGGATGCATGTGCGATCACCTAAGGTTGAGAGATTGCATCGATCCGGGTCCTGATATACCCCTCATCTGGGGCCGGGCTGCAAGATGTACAAAAAAATAATAATAAAATCAGCAGCGGAGCTTACATGAAAACTGCTCTGTCCTTGCATCAGTCAACATCCTCGGAAGGCTGAAATCTTTCAGTTATGAAAGGAACACTCAATGCAACCCGCTTGTTTAAACAATCCAGCATGTGGAGGTATAAAAACGTGAGAATAAAACATCCACGCACAAGTTCAAAGAAAACGTACGGCATGGCTAAAAAAAAACGCCGTTGTATTTTTGATCATTCAATGCTTCGGCAAGGTAAAACGTATCCGGAAGTCAGTATTCATATGTTGATTGCTTGGAGAAAAGCAAAGAAATGCAGTATTGGCGGAAAAAATATCCGACGCATTCCCGATTGTAGTGCCAATAAATAGTACATATTTTACAGCGTTCAAGTCCACGAATGCGTCCTGCGAGGTTCTCCGCGGGTCACCGTCTGAGAAAAATCGCCCGGTACACAGGTGCATAGCGACCCAGCTACCACGTCCAAAAACCCCGATTTAAAAATAATCAGCTCAGTGAGGTAACGACATGGTTGTCCTTTCGGAGATGATTCCCCTTGATCGCGTCTGGAATTTCATACTGCGGGGCTGCAGGGGTTTATGGCAATTCGGTGTATTAAAAAAAAGGAAGATAGTCTGATTTTGTTTAACGAGTGGCTGTATCCAATGACATTTTAAGGGATGAGGTTTCAAAAGTTTTATGCAAGCTTCCCGCCCATTTTTCAACTGTAGAAACAGGGGAGTTGCTGAGAATTCGTCCTACTCGCTTGGCTCATTAAATATTGAGCGCTTGTTTATTTCGGTTAAAAGCGGGCGGACGGGACTCCGGACAGAAAAGCGCGGCCGGTGAAACATTGTATCTATCCGCAGACTTTCATAATTTACAATTTCCATTCCTGTTCAAAGGCGCTTTTTAGTGGCCAGATTTATGAATGACGATTACGCCTCTTATGACTGGCTCCTGCTGTTTTGGGAGGAGGCTTGCTGTGACCTGCAGAGAAATCATGAGACATTATAATAAAAAAAAATAATAATATACAGATGTAGAGTGCTTAAAATATATGATCCACTACGCTGGTTTGATTATCTGCGCGCCATGCAATTCCTCCGCGATGGCGAGGCCACTTTCCATTTTCAGTGATCTGATTGGACATTGGATATTTTTTTAAAAAGAGACTTGCTTTTTTCACTGACATCACTCCGTTTTGAAACAAGGGACCTCTAGTCGTCACATAACAGACGACGATAGGCGGGACTAAAAATCACCGAGGTCGAACTGAGGTACCTCGCCTGCAGCTGTCACAGGGCGAGCTCTCCGGTGATGTTGAGTTTCGGCACCGCCCACCCCGTGTCACGCTTGAAGAATAAGAATGTATCATCAAATGACCACAAAACAGTGCTTTTATTGGTACTTGAACCGGTCGAAGTTTTGCTTACAAAAAGCACACTTGAGAAAACTCAGATAGGCCACATATATGAACTGATTGCGGGATGGAACTTTTTAGCGATAGGTGAAATAAAGCAGCGAAGGACATCTCTCGCTTGCCTTCTTATACACATGACACGTGTTTGTGCATCGCATGCGTCCGTGACGGCGGTTTGCAGACTTTTGTTATTCACACAGGCACATTTTATAGGGGCGCGCACTAAATTTTATGCTGGAATGGAGTATTTAACCGTATGGGCGTATTTTATTACTACGTTATTGTGCAAAAGGGACACATAGATCACGCGTTTAATCATACAAAATCTATCAGCAACGCGACTTGTTATGAAAGATTTTCGTATTAGGTCCGATTGATTTTTGGCTGGAGTGGCACGGTAATGCAGTGGTTAGAGCTGTCGCCTCATACCTCTGGGACCTGGGTTCTATGCATTTGGAGTTTAGATGTTTTTCCCATGTCGTCGTGTGGTTTCCTCCGGGTGCTCCTGCTTCCCCCTCACAGTACAAAAACATGCCGAGGCTAATTGGAGTTACCAAATTGCCCATAGGTGTGTGTGTGTGTGAGAGAGAGAGAGGGAGAGAGAGTGCATCCTGTGATGGGTTGGTGCCCCATCCTGGGTTGTTCCCTACCTCGCGCCCATAGGCTCCGGACGCCCCACGACCCCGGTTCAGAAAATTAATGAATGAATGATGCGTGATTTTTGGTATTGCACAGTAGTCTGCTACTACAAGCATGATAGAAAATACGAGGTTTTATTCAATATATAATTTAAATAATAGTACCCCTTCTACAAATTGCTTTCTGTCGACTGACGTAATCCAGTTGTCACAGAACAAGTTTCTAAAAAAAACAGAATCATAATAAATTCCTCATGTTTAATAACAGGTTTGTCCAACAGATGCTTCTCTGCATTATTTAATGTTTAGCAAAGAATCGAGATATTAACCGTTGCTTTTATTAAGCCACTCTGGTATAATCTTGAACCAAAACTACATGCAATGATTAATGAATCCTAAAAATGTACTCACTGGATCTTTGCGAATCATGTTAATTATTAAGTGCCACCTATGCTGGCCTACTTTTCCAGTTATTCTAGTTTTTAGTTATGGCGTTTAACAAATATTGTTTGAGTTTTTATATTCATTTTCCACTACACATTTTACCACGTAATGACGGATGACAGGGGGATGTGTGAAGCAGCGCTGCCCAGTGAATGCTCGGATGAGGAGCTGCAGCTAGACCTTCTTGGTTCGGAGTGGCCTGCGCCTTTAACAGTATCGGAGGCTACGTCTTTATTGTGCGACGCAGTTTGCCGTAAAGCGACGACGACGTCGTGAGGGACGCGGATAAAAAAGTGACGTTCACGGAACACTTGTACTCACAAAAGATACGGAGCCGCACAGCACTGCACTAAGTGTGGCGTTTCCCGGCAGGTGTCTTTTTAATCCCCCTTCTCCCTGTGAAATTCCGACGACATTTGTATATGAAATCCGAGTCCCCCCTCTGCTTCGGAAAGAGAAGGAGAGAGAGAGAGCAATAGAGCAAACGTTAAGCCAGTCATTGCGATGGCCTCCGGTAGCGGTAGCGACATGAACAGAGAAATGATCCTGGCCGACTTTCAGGTGGGTTTTTCCCCTTTTGCAGGTTCATATGTTCAAATGTGAAACTCGGTCACTGAGGCAGTGTAGCTGCTTGACTAACTACGGTACCTCCTGTCCTGGTCAAAGAAGTGGCTATTTAAACCACGAGTGTGCTAATTGGAAAGTGGGTGTATGTTTATTTTCGAGGATAGATTTAATGAAAGGACGGCAGCTCTCAGCTTGGTGTCAGGGCTTAACAGTGAACACGTTTCTGTAGAAACACATAAAGAAAGAAAAATAAGCATATGTCTTTGTGGATTGGATTAGTTATCACCGACCCCCTGCCTTTTGTGCAGTTGGTCTGTTAACTAACTACAGTCATTAAATCAGGGTGACGTAAGTTGGGGTATGTGGTCTGACAACGCAGGTCCGGTTTAGAGATGGCAAACTTTGGTGCAGTTTAAAAAATTACTGCATTCAAGTGCATAAAGTGCCATGCCAGTGTAACCATATTTGCTGTTTGTTAGATGTTTTCGAGCAGCTTGCGTCAAAGACAGACAGGTGTGTAAGCGTACTTTTATGGCTGAGGTCTTATGGTGATTTTTCCAGGTGTCAGATGAGTTTTCAGGATTAATCTGCTACAGGTCATTGGCGCGTTTTACCAGGGGTGGTGGGGTCGGGACTGTAAGAAGTAGGCTTTTTTATGGATGTTTTATGTCGGGACAGTGGTCGATCACCACTGGTGTGACCTGTCCATATATGATTTGTTTTCATTTTTGCACTCATAGCTCATACCGAGCAAAACCCATGAGCGCCCCCGCAACTTTCCTATTGTTAATGACACTTGTCCTGAAACTTTCACGTTAATCTGTAGTATGCTGTTCTGAAAAGTGTGCTACTAATATTATTCCTAGCCCTACCCCAGGGTGTGTGTGTAGTAGTTCAATTTTTAATGATGGTTGTTATTTTATATATAAGGCAATGATGGATCAAAATGGATTCTCCCACTCTTTTGTCTAAGGGTGATTTAATGAAATTTGTTTGTCAGTGTCATGTATATGTATTTAGCCACTAGATTTATCTCCTTCTGTCCATTTTCCATTTTAATTTGCTTCCCAGTCTGATTGATTTTTATTGAATGTTTGCACTTACTGTTCAGTGTGTGAAACTTCCTGGGTTTCCTGTTCCTACAGATTGTTTTAAAAAAATCTCATATCATAATTCTTCCATTTCCTTAGTAGAAGTTGAGACACAGTACTATTCTCAGTTGTGCTCTTGGGGAATTTCTCTGCATTCGTCAGAACTGGACAGGGCTGTATTATTCCAAAGGTGGCTCCCTAGAGGTACCATGTTGTGAGTTTGTTCTTAATGGAGAAGGGATACTCGGGCTTTGGATGCAGTCCTTACACTGGCCTTCCGCTGCTCTTCACAGTCGGTTCCCTACTTGGCAGGCACAAGTCTTACTGTCTGTTAAAGAACTGGTATATAATTACGAAAAACAAATATTATAGCATGTTCTTAAATATCACAACCAGCAAACTTGGTTTGTAGGAGAAGAAGAAGTTTTTATTTGTTTCACTGGTACCTGTGGTCTGGGTGGGGGCAGAGCAGTGCTATGGACAGGGACCCGGGTGTAGGTCTTCGTGCTCGTAGCTGAACCAGATCACCTTTATGAGACATCCACTTTTTCCAGGGCAGAGGGAGAGGATTTCAATGAGGGATTATTGCGACTGGGTAGGCGATAAGGCTTCAGCCCCTGATTTCTGCCTGTTCTCAGGACCTTCTACTGCAATACTCTTTTATTGTGGCATATCAATCTCATCATTCAATTTAAATCCCCATTTTATTGCACTTATGTGTAAGTATTATATGATTTGTGTCAGGGCTGCCGCTACTGACAATATTTATATATATTAATCTGTCAACTATTTTGCCACTTGGTTGATTAATCAAAATGATTAATTTTCCTACAGATAATTAACTTGACCATTTTAGTTTAAGTTAATTTTGACAACAAACTGTTGGATAATGTATGCCGGCTTTTCAGCACCATATGAACATTATTTTCAGCCCACAATCTGATAAGCAGATTAGTAGTATGCCTAAAAATATTAATGAGAGGTGTATTGTGATGCCCAAAAGATAGTAATTTGTATAAATTTGGAAAGAACAGATCAGCAGAGGGGATATTGTGGTTAAACAAGGTGGTGTGGTGGTACTTTTTGTCCATCATGGTTTTTTTAATGTAAATATAATTTTAATTTTTATTTCAGTTCACAAATTATTTTTTTATTTAGTGTCCATTTTCGTTTCAGTTTTGGTTTACGATAATGACACTGGTCCAACGTGCATGAATACACACTGTCAATCAACGTAGAATAATCCTAGGTTCTAGCCTAAATGTTTTCATGCACACTTATTGAGTGATCGTTGTAATGTAGCAGGCAGACAACTTTATGGCTTTAATAATGAGTGTGTTTTAGCAGCTACAAGTACAAAAGATATTAAAATGCCCCCCGCACTAATGGTAATTTAATAAACATGATTTAACCTATTCTGGTGGTCCATCATCCAGAATTACGCCGCCTCAGGTGCTCAGCATTAATCCCTCTTCAGGTGCTCAGCATGCCGCAAGTTCTGCTGTGGTATACCATTGCGCTTCGCATAGTGTAAAACCATCTTTCTGTTTTGTGATAATTTGAACTACTCCCCTAATTACCTGGTGATATTGAAGGAAAACATTTGTTGTAATGAATTGAAGTGTTTTAGAAATCATATAGGAAATTTTATAAAAAAAAAAAATGCGTTGATTTAAAACATTGGTGTCGACCCATTTTCAGCGTTGACATCATCAACTATGTCAACTAATGGCGGCAGTATTAATTTGGGTTATAGGCTCTTTTCGTAATATTTAAATGCTAAATTGGGTTGGTTGGATATTTTTTTTTCATCATTGAGGGGTGGCATGGTGGTGCAGTGGTTAGCACTGTTGCCTCACACCTCTGGTACCCGGGTTCGAGTCTCCGCCTGGGTCACACGTGCGTGGAATTTGCATGTTCTCCTCATGTCGTCGTCCTCCAGGTACTCCGGTTTTCCCCCCACAGTCCAAAAACATGCTGAGGCTAATTGGACTTGCTAAATTGCCCATAGGAGTGCATGTGTGAGTGAACAGTGTGTGAGTGTGCCCTGAGATGGACTGGTCCCCCATCCTGGGTTGTTCCCTGCCTCGTGCCCATTGCTTCCGGGATAGGCTCCGGACCCCCCACGACCCAGTAGGATAAGCGGTTTGGAAAATGGATGGATGGATGGATGGATGAAGTATCATTGAAGTCTATTGTCCTGCATGTTTTTGGGATTATATTTTCAGTGTAACGTGGTTTCAGTGAACACTCAAGAATATCAGTTTTGGCTGTCAATAGCATTTATGTCACTTCCTTCCTAGTTAGATCCAAACCGCTGCCCTCAAATCAGAGGGCATGTCTGACAGTTTGCAGGGAGTGTAAGCTTAGTAGGGCTGCTGTGATTATATGACGAAGTCGATGACGTCAACGCTGAAAATACTAATATTTTAAATTGACGCATCGTTTTTTACATTTTTATTTTAAATTTTTATGAAATTACCTTTATGGTTTTTAAAATGCCTCAATTCATTATAACGCATGTTTTCCTTTAATATCACTGTGTAATTATGGGAATAGTTCGCTAAACAAAAAGGTGGTTTTACACTGTGCAAAGTTTCGATGTCATATTACACGGCACTAGTGCTGCACACAAGCACCTGAAGCGAAAACACACAGGCGCTATTCTGGATGATGGACTGTCAGAAAAGGCAAAACCCGGGATAAGTGTTGTCTACTTATGTTTATTAAATTGCCGTCAATAAGGAGAGATTCATTTGTATCTTTGGCCTTAGCCTGAGTGTAAAACTAATTTTCCTAATGTATGTTTATGTATATATTATTAATATATTTATATGAAATATATTAATATATTTCATATATTTATATAAACTGCTGTACAGATGGATTAATAGTTCTGTGTCCTTAACCACCTTGCTATGTGCTGCTTCACATCAGTAGAGTCACATGACGGAAATATCTATATGTGGTCCAATAAGCTGGCAGATTCATCATAATTGTTAAATGTTTTTTTTTTTATAGAGAATGGTATGGAATGATAATTTAATCTTGTATATGTGTGTTTAATGTAAGCAGTAAAATGTAAGCTAGATTTGAACGAGTGTAATGGATCTCTAACTTGTACTATAATCCCTTTGAATCAGCCAATCGGTAAACACTTCAGAAGAAGCTCATCTATCAGGATTGAATCGGTGTAAGCCCTTTGTGTATTTCATAACTTTGTTCTTTTTCTGAGCAATTCTGTTTGGTCGGCTTTGATTCTGCAAACTTTTCCTTGCAGCAGCTACTTCTGACCTAGGTCTTTGTGCTGGGAGGATTGAGTTTTATGGACATCGTCTTGGGTCTGCTGGGCTTGTGTGGCTCTCCTGTCAGCTCTGCACCCGCATATCCCTTTCTTATTGCACCACGCACCAAATCGTGCCTTGAAGAGGATCTAAATGGATTTTTTTGTTTGTTTTTCAGGCTTGCACTGGTATTGACAACATAGCAGAAGCTATCGCTCTACTGGAACTGAACAACTGGGATTTAGTGGTAAGCTTTCAGTTTTTAACCACATTTGTAGGACCGAAGAAGAAACGCAATTGAAATAAAATTTAACATTTATATTTGATGAGACACATTCTGGAAAACGAAGACATCAGTACTTATAGTATGAGAACTTTAGGCTTATTTGAAACAACCACACACACAAATGAATCATTGTTTTCTGGTCATTATTTACAGAAAAGTATCATTTATAGGCTTACTCATATTTAATATCAACTACTGTTTAATATATTATTCATGCTTTTCTGACAAACTATGCACTTTCAAAATTTTTATTTTAGGTGAGATAATCTACTCTGAATTCCAGCTCATTTAATACTTAAACGTATCACAGTGTGTGCCTTTGTTGTTGTGTGTGCAGTTTTGTGGGTTTGAGGTCTACCACGGGCTCGGCGGGGTTAACGGAACACAGGGGCCTTATTATTCCGCGCCGTAAGCGCTAAATGGACTGGAGGTCCCTTTTTAAGAAATACAAATTAAACAGTGGAAAGGTCAGGGAAAACCACCCTGACACGATGTTCCCAAACCCTTGTGTAGATGACACCTGACCCAGGGTACACTTCATACTGCCTGCTTCCTCATATCCGCCCAGCTGGGCCTGTTTAAACCGTAATGAGGACAGCTGCCTGATAAACGTTCTACTGGCCGAAGCACTTGTTGACCAGGGTGTGTGATCAGTTTCCACGGAAACACAGCTGATCACGTTAAGCCAGCTCAGCCTCCTTCCATGTCACTCTGCTCCCTCCGGTTTATGCCCACATGGCCTGTAAGCTGCCGAGAACAAAGACCTGGCCAGTGCCAGCAGTGGGGCTGAAGAATAGGTAGTTGTGGGCCTGGTAGCAGTCCAGGAGTTCAACAAATGGGCGGCTTATGAAGGAAATACTGTATTATTTGGGCTTGAAGGGACAGAATCAGGTAGCAGTGCATAAGATGGACTGAATCCACCCAGGATTAGGATGTAAAGTCTGGGGTTTGGCAGTTCTGCTGCCGATTGGCTCGTTCTTGTATCACAATGGATGACGACAGTTTGGTGGTCAGTTGAAGCGCAGGGTCCTTGACTGATATCAAGTAAGCTCAGAAGCTGTCGGGAAGGTTCAGCCACGGGATGTGCGCTTCCCCCCCACCTCAGCACGGGGGCCAGCAGTGATGGCAGCATCATCTGAATATTAGGTGTAAAGCAGGCTCTGGCAGTATTTGAGCCTTAACTTCTGAGGTGTTCCAAGGTATTCACTATGCTAATCGCCTCACCACCAAGGACCTGACTGGGTGTAGAACACCCCCCAGTTTGCTTGGTCTTCAGTGGCACCTACTTTGGGACCCAGGAAGCTTCAACAAGAGGGGACATATTAGAGATGGGCTACTACTAGTGCTGGGCGGTATACCGGTTCATAACGAAAACCGTTTTTTTATTATTGTTATGATATGAATTTTTCTTATACCGCGATACTGGTTTAAGTAGCCTACACGACGTTCGGAAAGTGGTGAAGCTGGAAGCTGTTTAAGGGGTGACCTTTCTCACTGCTTAGAAGGTGTGCTTTAACATGAAAATATGCAGACTGTTGGATTCTGGCTCTCCTGGACTGGAACTGGGGAACCCAGCCTTGTACCTTTCACTCTGAGCCCCCTGTAACCATGGAAATATCTCTTGGTGGTGCCACTTCTACCTTTGTGGCTGGTTCATCTTGCCTGTATGTTTCCTTCATGTCCTGGTATCCTCCTCGTTGAAGAGACAGCAGCAGGTACAATGTTTAAAGACACACTGACCCATCAAGAGCAGAACAAGCTTAAGGCCTCAAGTTCAGCTGGGTAGTAGGGGTTTCTGATAGCCAAGCAAAATGTAGAACTGAGCAACATTTAGCTAAAAATGGTAGTACAGTGATCCCCTGCCTACCGCGGAAGATGCATTCCAGATCCATCAATGATAGGCAAAAATCCGCGACATAGAAAGACCATATAAATAAACATTTTTTTTTCATAGGGGGCGGCATGGTGGTGCAGTGGTTAGCACTGTTGCCTCACACCTCACACTTTGAGTCTCCGCCTATGTTACATGTGTGTGGAGTTTGCATGTTCTCCCCATGTCGTTGTGGGGTTTCCTCCGGGTACTCCGGTTTCCCCCCACAGTCCAAAAACATGCTGAGGCTAATTGGAGTTGCTAAATTGCCCGTAGGTGTGCATGTGTGAGTGAATGGTGTGTGAGTGTGCCCTGCGATGGGCTGGCCCCCCATCCTGGGTTGTTTCCTGCCTCGCCCCCATTGCATCTGGGATAGGCTCCGGACCCCCCGCGACCCAGTAGGATAAGCGGTTTGGAAAATGGATGGATGGATGGATGGATTTTTTTTTTTATAGTTTAAGCCTTAAAATACCCCTCCCACACACTTTAAACACATGTAAACTTATTAAAACAACTGCCTCCTACTGGCTCACTCTTTCTGGATGATATATGTAAATTTATTGTCTCCTTTGGGATCTTTGGTTAAAAATAGCAAAATGTACCCTGAAGGAATGAGGGCTGGCCTTTGAGCTGATTGCATCTGACAGACAAACAGCTGTTAACATAACATATAGATTAATTTAAGATCTGGGTTTTTTGGGCTGCTATGGTCTGTGAATGGATGGATAGCTTCTGTGCTAGGACCAATCCCTAGTAATAGCTTTTATTACTTACAGAAACGAATGAACATCATCTAGAGACGGGGTTGTATTGCTATTTGTATCCATCATGCGCCGTTCGGTACACCGGTTTTGGTTTGGTACGCACAATGAAACAAGCAACCCCCATGAAGCTCCTCATCCAAGTGAACAGCACCAGCTCTTCACACCACCAGGTGCTTTAATTTTCCCTTATTGGCATGTCTGCACTTTTTATCTGCTGCTACATTAGCTGGTGCAATACTGCACTGTATCACACTATATCATGTACAGGTAACTTACATACCACGTTTCTATTTATAACCGATACACTGTATATAATGTACAGAAGGTTTATATGAATTCTTAATATTTTGCTGTTTATATGTGCACTTCACATTCAATAGCCCAGCTGTCTACAGTCACCAGCTGCTATTGAGCACAATAAACTTAATGTTAATGGTGATTATTGAGCACAATTTTTAATAAATGTGTATAAAAACACACATGAAAGTTACATGGTGTGCATTGTCCCCCATAGTTTAATGCTTAAAGTAAACTTCACTGGACACGTCTGTATTGTTTAGGTTTATACTTATTAGTCAATTAGTTCTTCACTATATTGCTAAAGGTATTGAGAGACCCCTCCAAATCATTGAATTCAGGTGTTCCAATCTCTTCCATAGCTACAGGTGTATAAAATCAAGCACCTAGGCACGCAGACTGCTTCTACATTCATTTGCGAACGAATGGGTTGTTCTAAGGAGCTCAGTGAATTCAAGAGTGGTACTGTGATAGGATGCCGTAAAATCACGGAGCGGGGGACAGTACAAGCTGGTGCGCACAATGTGTAGAAGTTGCCAATTGTCTGCAGAGTAAATAGCTACAGACCGTCAAGCTTCATCACTGAAGAACAGTGCGTAGAGAACTTCATGGAATGGGTTTCCATGGCCGAGCAGCTGCCTTGCATCACCAAGTGCATTGCAAAGCATCGGATGCAGTGGTGTAAAGCATGGCACTGGACTCTAGAGCAGTGGAGATGTGTTCTCTGGAGTGATGAATCACGCTTCTCTGTCTGGCAATCCGATGGACGAGTCTGGCTTTGTCGGTTGCCAGGAGAACGGTACTTGCCTGACTGCATTGTGCCAAGTGTAAAGTTTGATAGAGGAGGGATTATGGTGTGGGGTTGTTTTTCAGGGGTTGGGCTTGGCTCCTTAGTTTCAGTGAAAGGAACTCTTAATGCTGCAGCATTCAAAGCCATTTTGGACAATTTCACGTTCCCAACTATGTGGGAACAGTTTGGAGATGGCCCCTTCCTGTTCCAACATGATCCATAAGGACATGGATGAGCAAGTCTGGTGTGGAGGAACTTGACTGGCCTGCACAGGGCCCTGACCTCAACCTGATAGAACAACTTTGGGATGAATTAGAGCGGAGACTGTGAGCCAGGTGTTTTCGTCCAACATCAGTGCCTGACCTCACAAACGCTCCCTTGGAAGAATGGTCTAAAATTCACACAAACACACTCCTAAACCTTGTGGAGAGCCTTCCCAGAAGAGTTGAAGTGTGGGCCAACTCCATATTAAAGCCTATGTATTAAGAATGGGATGTCATTAAATTTCATGTGTATGTAATGGCAGGTGTCCCAATACTTTTGGCAATATAGTGTACGTTTTGTACATGAATGAACACAGCACAGTCAGTATTAGTAACACAAAACTATTGCGAGGGATTGCAAAAGTATTGCATGACAATGTAAAACTATTGCGAGATCGCAAAACTGTTTCAAAGAATACTTTCCAACTGAACCTCTTGGGCTCCGTACAAATGTGACGTTGCACAGGCTGTTAATGAAATCCTGAAAGGAATGATTCTGTGCTGCGTTTTTTTTATTTTTTATGGGTATCGCAGGTATTCAGATATATTCTAATCAATTGCCTGACATTGATGAGAACTTGATTTTTGAAATCAGCCCTAATGAATATACGGTGTATTGCATTGTGCACTATGTTCACCTCTATAACTGAGCACATGCAGCCCTTCCCCCATCTGTCTCCTGTTCCATCGTGGTCTGGGGAAACAATGTCTTATACCTCTGTATACATGTGAGTGGCTGGAATGACAATAAAGTCCTGCTTGAAATTGAACTTCAGTGTTTGACACTGGTGCAACTTCAATTTACAAGTAGATGTTCAACATGTCAAATAGCTAATGCTCCTAAGTCGGTCATAATCAACGGGAACCAACCACACTGGAGAGAGAGAAGTAGCTGAAACAAAGAACCTAGGCTGTCTGTGCTTGGTTATACCAAACTCTGATACGCTGTTGGAAACACGTCCAACATGCCAAGTCATTTGAGATGACATCATCAGCGTGTGTTTGTGAGCACGGCAGAAACCGCCTCTGCAAGTTAGTCTCCCTGTGGCATCTAAGGTGCTTTTGCCAGGAAATTCAGACCAGGCCAAAAAAATAACTGTGGCTATAGGGGTGTTGATCGCTACAAATACACGACCATATTTGGTAATAGACGCCAGCGCGTCTTTGGCCTGTTCCTAATTGTTTGCAGTTTTAATAATAATTAATTTCAAAACAAATTCCGTTTTCCCTGCTGTACCGAAATTACACTGAATCATGAACTAAAAACCGAGGATTGTATCGAACTGTGAAATTTATGTGTGCTGTTGCACCCCTATTTAGAGGTTAAAAAAAAAGAATCCCACTTTTGAGTCTGAACAAAGACGCTATTTGATATGTATGCCTTGACCCTGACGTTCCATGTCATGGTGCCAGTTTTAGCCATGTGGCATTGCTGTGTCACCCACCCACCAGTAGATGTAGCTGGGAAATAGAGACGCTGAAAGTCAACCAGCGGTAAAACACCTCAATCTGCTTTTCTGTAGTGCAGTCTGTTTATTTAAGCACTGTATTACTTTGAATCTGTCTCCTTTCTGCCACAGACTTTAAATCAGATGAATGTATTCCTTCAGTAGGTTGTTCTTGCTGTAATACTTGGAAAGTTTGTGTGTTTGTGTCTATTTTTATATGTCTGGGTATTTCTCATCTAGCTGTAAAAATAGATATGTGGGCAATTTGCACAGTAACTGTTTTGCGCAGATTTTTCACTGTATAATTTAAATGGCGCACAAGTGTGTGAAATTAGTCATGAGATCAATGCAAGGCTCACTGCCCTTTTAGGTTATGTACTTGTGTCGTTGGTCTTTGGGGGTTAAAGCACTTGGTATTTGCAAGTATAAATAATTTGTATTTATACTGGCAAATTCAGGTAAGTGCTTCATAACCCTTTATCTAGTGCCGGGCTGTGGTGGGCCTGAAGCCATCCCAGGGAGCACAAGTCACTGCACAGGCAACAATCTGGGCCGAATATCGGTTAGTAACTGCAACCAAAATGGCCAGCAATATAGTATAGCTGTATTAGGTTGTGAAGTTCTGATATTTTTGCAGTCTACACAGAGAATACATATTTAAAAAATGACAGCAGTTATGTCTGATAAGGTTTGAGGTGAGATCGAAAGGGGTCTGAGTGTCTGCTGCAGCATTTCCCTTTCCTTCAAAGCGACACTCTAAACACAAGCATGCATGGCTGGTGCACTGCCAGGGGCCCCACACCCACAGGCCTCTTTCTAGTGGTTAGGTGCACCTGCAAATGTGATGACTGGCTGTAATTCTGTGCCGCAGCTGGCCGCACGGTAACAGACGGGTGCTGTGTCGGGATGTGAGGCTGCCGTCCGGCCCTCACTGCCTCGCCGCGCTACCTGTCTCACACCGAAATGGGTGGGAGGATGAGGGAACTTAATGAAAACAAATGATTCCTTTTTTGGGTGCTGTCAGTCGGCTCCTGGCACTCTCCCTTCAAGAGGCCAGTTTCAGTTCTATGAAACCTTATCCAGCGAGACCTCTCCAAGGCGCGCCTTCCTGTTCTCAGAGCCATGCTACTATGGTGTGGCCACCCTTTTGCTCTAAATTGGATAATTGTGCTTATATAACAGTTTTATTCATTAGTTTTTTCGCCCCACCTTCTGTAATGCCTTCAGATTTCAAAGAAGAAATTCCTGGTTTGTAAATGATGGTGTTATTGCACCTCCTAAACAGCTACGAGCTTTTTTTTTTTCCCTAACAAATTTCTTGTAAGAATTCTTTTGGGAGATTTTTCAAATTTTCATATTTCATGTTTTTGGGTGTATGATGTGAGTGAATACATAAAATGTCGTATAAATATTTTTAAATTCGTTTTTTGTTTGACCTCAGTTTTAAATTCCTCTGTTTTGACATTACTTACCTTTTCTGATTTGAATTGTTTGTCTTGCTTTAGATAATTGTATTTTGCAGCAATTTGACCCTTGTCTTTTGTCAGGTTCGTGGGTTATGCGACGGGCAGGCAAGCGGGCAGGAAGCAGGCAAGGAGGCGAAAGTCGGGGAACACGGGGATTTATTAGGGGAAGAAGGCTAAGTAAACGGACATGACAATACCTAACAGTGCTTGGAGTTTGTCAGAATTTCTGGGTTTTTGTTTATCCACCCGCCTCTTGCGGATTGACCACAAGTTCTCAAATGGGATTAAGGAGTTTCCTTGTTCCCCGAGCCTCTTAGTTATCACTTTTGCCTTATGGCACAGTTCTCCATCATGCTGGTAAAGGCATTGTTAGTCACCAAACCGTTCTTAAATGGTTGGGAGAAGTTGCTCTTGGAGGATGCTTTGGTACCATTCTTTATTCATGGCTGTGTTCCAAGGTAAAATTGTGAGTGAGCCTTGGCTGAGAAGCAACCCCACACATGAATGGTCTCAGGATGCTTTACTGTTGGCATAACACAGGACTGCTGGTAGCACTCACATTTTCTTCTCCGGAAGATGGGGTATAGCTGTCACACTCTGTCATGTCTACCCCCGTCATAGTGCTGACCGTCATTTCTCCCTTTGAACTTGTCTTTGATCTTGCTGCTCTCTGATTTGCCCCTGAGCTCCCCCATTTCAGCTCTAAACTCTAGAAGATCTTTCTGAATCATGGGTTAAGACAGCTGTCTTCTCCCACCTTACTTTTTGATCTCCGCTTTTGTTGTGGGAAGGATCTTGATTGTTGTGCCAGCAGAAGTCCCTTCTTGAATAGTACTTTCATAGACGGGGGGGTCACTGTGCTTTTGGATCAAGAGCTTGTCTTAACAACTTAGCCATTTGCCATTGCTTTGGTTGAAGTTCTAAGTACCATGCTGCCTCATAATTACTTCTGCTTTTATTGCTGTCACAGGCCATTTTTGTTCCTGTTGTCTGACCATAATGTTGATTGAACCTCTTGTGATGCTCACTCATTGCTTCAGATCCTGCATTGTATATACTCCCATGCTGCTTGTGATGGTGTAATGATGTGGATAGCTACTTGGCATGCTTTGAGCACCTCACTACCAATTGAGCATCATTTAAATGCCACAGTCTACCCAGCATCTAATGGCTACATCCAGCAGGGTCACATGTCATATCACAAAGCTCATATCATCTCAGACTGGTTTCTTGAACATGACTATGGGTTCACTGTCCTCAAATAGCCCCTCCATTCGCCAGATCTCAATTCAATAGTGCACCAGTGGGATGTGGTGGAATGGGAGATTCGCATCATGAAAGTGCAGCCGACAAATCTGCAGCAACTGCGTGATGCTATCATGTCAACATGGACCAAAGCATGTGTGGAATGTTGCAAGCATCTTGTTGAATTCTCTGCCATGAAGAATTAAGACGGTTCTGAAGGAAAAAGGTGGTCCAACCCAGTTAGCAAGGTGTACCTAATAAATGGCTGTATATAATAATGTTAATAGAGCACTTAACCAGCAAATTTATCCTTACAAGAAACACTGCTTGTAGCATTATAATAATAAACTTAATTATTGTTAACTTGAGCAAAAATGAACATCTGTTACTTTGGTCAATAATTGTGCATTTCATGTTATGTTGCCACCTGTTATAAACGCTATCTTTGCAAAGTTCGTAAATTTACAATATCTTGGTACACATGGGATTTCGCAAATCCAAACCATTTCCACACAGTTGAAGTAGATCCTTTTTTGGAACCAGTTCTTCTGAACACGCAGGCATCGTCCGATGGGTGCTTGTCCTTTTTTTTCCTTTCGTTATAACAATAGTGTTAACTTTGTAACTGGGCCTTCATGAAAAGTGCAGCCCAGTCATACTTATGCCTAGTGGTATCCTCAATGCCATGTATGTTTGTAGTGTGCCATTTTGCATCAAATGTATGTTGATTTTGACAGAAGCTTCTGCTAAATGTAATGTAAAAGTAAATGACTGTTGTGCTGTATTGCGATTCTTGCCATAACTCTGAAAATTTTGTCATCTCCCACCACTACACTAAACGTATCTTCTGAACCTCTAGACATGAAGGAACATTTAATTACTCACTAGATTCTGCAAAAGCCCTTCTGGGAAACTTACGGTATTGGCATCAAAATGCAACAAATTAGCTTTGTGTTCTAGGGTTGTCAATTTGTCAATCTTAATTGAATTAAATACTGATTTTAACTTGACGATTAACCATTTATATATATTTACACAGTGTATGTATATATATATTGCTAAATAGACAATATTTCTTGGCAGCAAGCTTGTCGGCGCTGGTTTGTGTCTGGCACAACTTCTGGCAACTCCTCCTTATTTGACAGACTATTTTGACAGACTACAGTTCTGTTTGGCTGAATTTTTTTGTGTTGCGGTATTTATCACAAAAAATTGAATTTAATATTGCAATGTATATTTATTGGGGCGGCATGGTGGTGCAGTGGTTAGCACTGTTGCCTCACACCTCGGGCACCCGGGTTCGAGTCTCCGCCTGGGTCACGTGCGTGTGGAGTTTGCATGTTCTCCCCATGTCGTCGTGGGGTTTCCTCCGGGTACTCCGGTTTCCCCCCACAGTCCAAAAACATGCTGAGGCTAATTGGAGTTGCTAAATTGCCTGTAGGTGTGCATGTGTGAGTGTGCCCTGCGATGGGCTGGCCCCCCATCCTGGGTTGTTCCCTGCCTCGTGCCCATTGCTTCCGGGATAGGCTCCGGACCCCCCGCGACCCAGTAGGATAAGCGGTTTGGAAAATGGTAACCATTTTTATTATTATTATGATATGAATTTTTCTTATACCACGATACCAGTTTAAATAGCCTACAAAACATTCTGAAAGTGGCGCAGCTGGAAACTGTTTAAGGGGGGGACCATTTTTCACTGCTGCACCTCTTAAAATGTACTGCCAAAGATCAGAAACGGAAAATATAGCTGACGCTGGAGCAGAAAATAATGACACCGGGGTTATCAAAAAATCGATTCTCAGATACTAATCGATAATAAAATTAGTATCTGATTAGATACTCTTTCACTATTATTGATACCAACCGTGCGGTTTTCGCCTCATTCACCACACTCCACACAGCACCACTGCAGCGCAGGCGCGCATGGACACACACACTCGCGTAACTCCTCCCCTCCTCTCAATGCATTCGCGCCGGTTAACACACACACACCGACTTGGCTGAACATGGCATATGCTGCAGTTGAAGGCACTTCGCAAGCTCCTTTAGAAGAAAAAAAAAACCGCAGAAGTGTCATTTGGAAGTATTTTGCAGGCGAGCATGGAAAGACTAAGGATGTCGATAAGCCTCTATGCTAACGGTGGCACAAAGTTGTGGCAACGAAGTCAAGTAGCACATCAAACCTGGCGAAGCATCTTAAAGACCGACATCCTGGTCTTTATGAGAAATTTTGCTATGTTAGTTAAGCTTGCATTCCAGCAACACTGAACTATTAAACACTTATCAAAAATGTTAACTTGGCCAGCGCACCTTAACGTTAGCCGTTTATCTATAAGCAGTTAGCCAACAACCATGTTAGCCGTATGTTCTCATTAAGGTAGCAGGTCGGCGCAATGGCTAATAATATAGTTAATTTGGGAACAATGCAAAAAAGTAAAACAAAAACATGTCCTGTAAAATGTGGTAAACGCCCAGTCATACCGTCGTATACCGTGAAACCGATATAACTTTGAAAAATACCGTGATATAAATTTTTGATCATACCACCCAGCTCTATAAAGATCTAAAGTAAAGTATTGACAAAGACAGAATCATCTACTCCAAGAGGCTGAAAGGGGCATATTTTATGTGCTGTGGCAACCTCGGATTATTGGGCGAGTCCCTCAAACTTGAAAGTTCGTCTGAATTTTCTTTCACACGATTTAAGGTTTCGCGTTTTTATTTCGACCTTTATCCTTTATTTTTCATTTTCCTTCCGTCATATTGCTGAGTAATCGAGAAGGCAAATTTTTAATTGATATTATCCAGTTTTGAATGATCAGGTAATTGTGGCAGCTCTAGGGTTGTACAGCTGGGGGGCATGTCTAGGAGTTCTTTTTCTTTCTCAGGGTCATGAGTGTGCTTGTTTGCTTGTGTACTTATTTAGATTAACACATTCACATTTTTTGATCTGGTATTTTGGATATTTTGGGAACTTCACACTGCAGGAATGGATCCTGCATTCAGTTGCACCACAGGGCTCATGTTCAGCTCCAGTTAGACCTGACAGTGTGGTACCTCACTGCAGCCGTTGCTGCAAGATGGCGATGCTTGATGTTAGGATGACTGAAAATGAAGTTTCCTCATGCGGTGAGCCTGCATGCATGCAGTTAAATTACTAACCTGAGTGCAGTGCTCAAAAATATCTGCTACTAATTTTGTTTATGTAATGTTTTCGGTGGAAAAAACTGAGACCACAGCAACATTTTCAGTTTCACTCTTCTCGATTTGTGGGTATGAGCCTGTGTAAAATGCACATTTTTTTGTGAGCTCCAGTCTGGCTTTTCCCTGTTTCCCATTGATGAAGGGCTTCTTCCTCGCTTCATAAGTCTTCAGTCCTGCTTTTATGAGCCTGTTGCCTATTATCATAGCCTATTATCATAGCAGTGCACTTCACACCACTCAATGTTTCCCATTGTTTTTGAAGGTCTCTTGAGGTCAACCTCCAATTCATGGAGCACTGTCGGATAAGTGGATGGCCATCTCTGGCATTAGAAAGTCGCTTCTGCCCTCTACCCTCCCATCACTTGCCAGACTTCAGTTTGATCTTTCAGTCATTGTGTATGACTGTGTTATGAGGAGGATGTGTAGGCTTTTCTGGTCCCGTAGGCTTGGGGGCCTTTTGAGAAACTCCTGAGAGATTGAAAGGCAAAGAGGAAGGTTGCATTAGCCATAACAGTTGACATAACTAAGATTCTATAAATGATAGGGGCAATGTTATGCGCCTCATCTCCGTTCAGAGATATATATATATAAATTAATCTATCTAAATGTGCTTCTGACCTACTTTTGTCCATGCTGCAGCCTTGCATATGGGTGCAGTGTGAGGCTACGTGCTGAGGGCCACAGAGCTGCAGCAGGCGTCTGGCTCGTGTGTAGTTCTCCCTCTAGTGACAGCTGATGGTACTTCATGTCTACCATCTGTATCACCTACTGCGTGAAACTTGATCCTGGCAAAAACCCAGCCGCAGGGTACCTCTCTGGCTCAGGTCAGTGGACCTAACGGGGTTCTTCTGCAGGTGACCCATGCCAAAGCTGGGATGCTTGTGCCTGTTACGTGTGAATGGAAGCAGTCGATTCTAGGGGCAATGTATCTAACGATCATGGTTTTGGGGCACATAGCAGCCATATGCCCTGCTAAGTCTGACACAGACTGGCGAAAAATGCAAAATACCTATCATTCTGTCTTTCTAACTAAATGGTCACACAGGCATCTCAGGTTCTGTGGTAAGTACTGGAAAATTTGGCATGTCCTAAAACCGCCTGTCTGGGCACTGGACACTCACTGGACACCCGGATTACATCTTTAACGGTTTCTTTGTAGAATGTCTATTGGGCACATCTTAAAGTAGGCACTTGGGGTGCAGTAGTTGCTTGTTTTCACAGCAGCCTCCTCAGATGCTTATTGCCCCTTTCATCTGGCAATCCAGGCCGACAGTGCCCACGTGGGGCACCTCGGAATCCTTCACATAGCGTTCCCGTCGAGCTAATGAAATGGAGAGGGAGTGGCCCGCCTCCCTACATTCCACGCATTAATGACATCCGGGCGAAGCCCGTCCATCCGTCGGAGCGGCCGTCTGCGGGGGTCGTGTCGTCATTCCGCCTGCTTGTCCGGTGGAGGAACTCGTGTTTCTTTTGTGAGCGGTTGTGTCATCACGAGGACGTCTGCGTAGGGGCTGTTATCGCCATCCCCGCACCCCGCCAGCGAGGATGAGTCACCAACTGCTGGTGTTTTCCTCTGTAGAGGAGTGCTCACGGTGCCTTGGCAGTTCCTGGCGGCTCAGAGCGGACCAGCGCTTACATCCCAGCTGTAGTAACAGTGAGCATACACTGTTTGTTTTCCCTAGGGGAGCTTTGAGTCATGGGTTTTTCGAATTTCTTGCAGTACACACGTGCGTAAGCATGAATTAGTGTATTTCTTCTAAACTTTCAACAGTTTTTACCATTAATAATGTTCCTTTTTCTGATTTATAGCTCAAATACAAAAGGCAAACATTTCTCCACAGCGATTAAACCATGAGCCCGTTCCAGAGGTGTGTTGATCGCGGTTTAAAATGGCACACATCTTAAAACGTATGCCCCCGCCTCTTAAAGCTGGCCCAGGTAATCCCAGGACTGCTAACGGACAAAGCAAAGGGCTAGCTTATCAGGCACAAATGTGTTCGGTCTTAGTGCTGTCAGCTCTTCCTGCTGGCAGCGTGACCCAGGGAGATGCCAAGATGTTCCTGTTTTTAAGTCCTCAACACAAAGCTGAACAGTCCTGCTGGAAGCTGAGGTGGCTTGAAGGTCTTTCTGAAATGCTGATCTTTCAGCAGAACATCTAAATATGGGTCTATGAATTACTGTCATGTGCACCCCTAGTTCTGTCTTCATGTTGGCTATGTTTAGTAGGCTGGTACTTCATTGTATAGTAAAAATACTGTAAAATTCCCTGTGGGAGAACATAAAGCCAGGTAGGCTTGTTTCTGTGTATGTTTGCTGATGTAGCTTCCTTAATGTAGCTGGAACAACCCACATTACCTCTCTCCGTGCAATAAGAGGTGCCCGCATAGTTAAATGGCTGCCTTACTTTACTGAATTGTCTATCTTATTGTCTGTAGCCTGTCCTTTCATAGAGCTGAACTTCCCTGATGTCTGTACAACTGCATTTTGCTGTCTGTCTAAGAATCTTTGTTAGATGGTGCATCCTTTAGTGACATTTTGAATGACTGTTTGGTTAGATTTGGTCAAAACTTTAGGCAATTCGTGGGAAAAACTCAGTTTTGCTTTAATGTTTAACAGCAATTAAAGTGACTGAAATTTGTATTGGCTAATTACTTTCTTTTTAATAAGGGGTCTTAACTATTTGTCTTTCTTCACAGGCAGCGATCAATGGTGTGATTCCACAGGAAAATGGCATCTTACAAAGGTAACCCTGTCACACACACGCACACACACACACACACACACGCGCACACACACACACACACGCACGCACTCTCACTGTCTCTCTCTCTCTCTCTCTCTCCCCCTCTCTCCCCCTCCCTACTTCCCTCCCCTTCCCCCAACAAGGGCAATGAAGTAGGTGTTTATTAAGGGGGAGAATGTACTGTTCTTAGAAATACAAACACATTGCTCTTTTCTGATGTGGCTCCTGTTCTGCTTAATTAATGAAGCTCGATTTGCTTAGGAAATGGCACTTGGCAGTCATGAGAATTTTAAAGAGAATATTTGTGCCAAAAAAATATGAAATATGTGAAATAAGCGACCTTAATTTTATATGATTTCTCTGTCCACTCAATTGTTCAGATGGTCTAATTGCTGTATATTCATTTGGTGTTACAGTGACATTTGATGGTACGTTACTGGGGTCCAAGGGCCGATTCCATCAGCAACACAAAATCAAAGCCCCCTGGTAACATTTGCAGAACATATTATTCTAATGGTTTCAGTTTTCAACCGGTACATCTTCAAAATCTCTCAAATACTACAAAATTACCAAGGGGCCAAATCACGGTTAAAATTCAGTGTACTGCCATTTGACACGGCCGAGCTGGGAGGCCTCAGAATAGCCTGAACTTCCTGGTTGGTTTTAAGCTTGGTTCGGATTTGGTGATGCTGGTAGGTGAACCCTGCACTGAAACCAGTCTCATGTTTGACAGCCTCTCGCATGATTTCTTGCACTGATCTTTGTATCTTGCGTTTCTTGCCTGTTTTTTGCTTTTCTTCGCCCCATTTGCACACTCACTTCGGGCTGAAACGTTTCGCGTGGTTTTTTCCCCAGATCACAGGGGGGCCTGCCTCCCTAACCCCCATAATGAAAGGGCTATAAATGCGTGGCAGAGAGCAGTACAACACGAGAGGAAGGCAGAAATGTGAACTGATGCTGGATGGGAAGGCCCTGAGAGGGGCATTGTCCTCGCCTAACGGTCATTCCTTATGAATGCGCTGAGCTGTTGAGCTAAGGAAAATATATTTAAGCCATTCACATTCTGTTAAACGGTTTGTTTTGTGTGTGTGTGTGTGTGTGTGTGTGTGTGTGTGTGTGTGTGTGTGTGTGTTTGCGCGCGCGGGGAGACTTCGGGCATAATTATGAATGAGCCGACGGCGTCATTTACATCCACCCAGTTTACGAAGTGGCTGGCACTGGCCCGCACTTGTAGGATGGCATCTTTCATAGAACTGCCCCCGGCGAGGTGAACATAGCCAGCAGGGTACTCGGAGACCTTGGCATCTCTGCCTGCAAAGCCTGTGGATGGTTCAACAGTGCCATCTAGGAGTTGGTGATAGGATTGCAGCTCTTGGAAAATATGTGGGAGGGGGAGGGGTGTCAAAATAACAGAAACACTACATGAAAAAGGACTTCATCTTTGAAGCTACTAAGTCCCAGACGCAGCTGCAAAGGTGTGTCGTATGTGGTTGAATGCCAGTTCCTGCTATGTGTCAGATATTAAATAGTTCAGACAATTAGATCTTTGATATAGGAGTTTTTAAAAGATAAAGATGCTTTATTGTCATTGTGCAAGTACAGTGAGATTTCGTTTGAAGCAGCATGAAGGAGCAGATCTGAAGAGGTCAAAGAGTCGGCGCCCGCACTGCACCGCAGAGACACTGCAGCATCACTTAATGTGTCGAGGGGAACAGTGTCAGGAATCATGGCAGGTTTACCAAACATGGGCAGGTTGCATCAGCCGAGGCGAACGATGCATGTGAAAGAACACTTTGAGGGAGGGATGGACACTTAGCATAATTACTAATCAAGTCACTTAATCATCATTTCACACATATGAAACGAATTGCATCAGACAGCTAGAACAAAGAACAGTTGAATGATAAACACAACAGTAAATTCTGGGGTGATGATATATAAAACAATACGCGTAGTTCACAAGAATAACATCTACAATGACTCGTGCAAAGTAAACAGTGGTGCAAAACTGTGCATATACACAGTAGGCAATTATAAATTAAAAACGGAAAAAAACAAGCTATATTACGTATGTTTCCCAGACCGTCCCATAGAGCTGCGATAGTGTGTAATTGTTCTGGGATGCTTTCATTTGGGAAATGTACAGCGCACATGTTTTAAGAACAGATTACCGATCCCACAGCTTCTTACTAATGCACCATTGATGACACAGATTCTATATTTTCTTTTCTCTGTGTGTTTTACACATGCCAGTAAAGGAGGCCTGCCTGAGAGGCTTGGCTCAGCTCCGAGTTCTGAGGATATTGCCTCGATAGGCATCCCTCTGGGCTGTACGATGGGAGATTGAGCCTTTATCTGCCTGTCCCTTTCCTGGGTTCCGGGCTTAGGGACAACCTCCCAACGATGATGAGAAACCCTTGTGTTGTGTGGCAGGACCCCTTGTATCCCAGAACAGCCAGGGTAATATCTGCCCGCTAATAGTGCCTTAATCATTGATATCAATCTCATTGCCCTCTTAGAATGTGGGTTTGATTCCTGTCCAGGGCGTCCCCTACCCTGTGCCCTGTGCTGGACTTGGCTTCCTGTCCAGGGCGTCCCCTACCCTGTGCCCTGTGCTGGACTTGGCTTCCTGTCCAGGGCGTCCCCTACCCTGTGCCCTATGCTGGACTTGGCTTCCTGTCCAGGGTGTCCCCTACCCTGTGCTGGACTTGGCTTCCTGTCCAGGGCGTCCCCTACCCTGTGCCCTGTGCTGGACTTGGCTTCCTGTCCAGGGCGTCCCCTACCCTGTGCTGGACTTGGCTTCCTGTCCAGGGTGTCCCCTACCCTGTGCCCTGTGCTGGACTTGCCTTTTGCTTGCTGGGACAGGTTCCCAGCTCCCCATGTCCCTTTCCTGGATTAGTATTTATGGGAGATAGATGTATGTTGGTGATGGTATTTGTTGTGTCTGCAGGATCTGAGTGGAGGGGGAGTGGAGTGCCCCCCCCAACTCCAGCTGTGGACACATGTTTCACCGTTGTTCTTCTAACGGCTGGTTTGTCCCTTCTAACGGTTTCCCAGATGCCCCCTGAAGCCCAACGTCTGTGACCTTTTTGTATTGTAATTCGGTGGGATAAATGCTGCGTTTGTGCTGGCCACTGGCACCCCGAGGAAGAGAGAAGCGCCTTTGTCCGTGTCGGGACAGAGAAAAGACATTATTTACTGCCGCGTGGGACCGGTGCTCCGGGGAATTCAGCCCCCGGACAGGGAGAACGAAGGAGTCTGAGAGAGAGGCCATTTTGTGCCCCTGCCTTCTGAGGCGATGGGAGCGACTCCCTCTCCTAGACAATGGCGTGTCTGTTGGATCTTTCCCATTTTATGCGGCGAGTAAAGCCTGTTTACATTAACTTTGGAAACTGTTTGTGTTGCTGGTGCACTATCAGTGTGGCTGCCCCAGAATGACTGAGATGGAGTTGCCCTCCACCCCCACCACTGTCTCTCTGCCTCTAAAGTGGAGCCGGGGGCCATCCAATGAAAAGGACAGGCCCTTTGCCATTGGCGGAAGCCTTGCTGTAGCGCTAAATGGGGAGAAGGTTCCGGTGCTGGGCCGCAGAAGGGCTTTGCTGTTTAACCTGGGTTTACAATGCCTCTGAATCTGTGTCCCTGTGTTTGTGCCTGCATGTATGTACTGCTGAAGAGAAGCCCCATGCAAAGCTCTGTTAGATCTTTAATTGTATGTGTTTTTATTTTCCAGCAACTTCTCTGG
This sequence comes from Brienomyrus brachyistius, assembly GCF_023856365.1. Lineage (NCBI taxonomy): Eukaryota > Metazoa > Chordata > Actinopteri > Osteoglossiformes > Mormyridae > Brienomyrus > Brienomyrus brachyistius. The sequence continues at coordinate 10,139,701 of NC_064547.1, read as the reverse complement.
CGAAGGTTCCCCGACTGGCATGTTCAGCCTCCGCAGTCACCCGTCAGCCGCGGCACCGGCCCCGGCCCCTCCTCCTCCGCCCTCCTCGTCCACCTCCTCGTCCTCCTCAGCCTTTTGCCCTGTCCTCCCCACGCGGCACATCGTGGAGAGGCAGCCGCGCATGCTAAACTTTCGCGTGGAGTACCGCCAGCGCTCCGTAGAGGTGGTGCTAGAGGACACCGGCACAGTGGGTGAGGGCCCAGGGCTCATCGATGCCCCCATCAGGTTTGGGGTGTGATAGCTGTAGTCTAATTCAGATGTGAGTGGAGAGGTTGCTAAGTGATCGGGGAATAAGGTGCGGTACCTGTTAATAGATCAGCATCAAAAATATTGACTTTGATGCTGTTACCTCTATCAATACTAAATCGTTACTGTAAAACAGTCCCATTTAAATGTTATATCGTTTTGAAATTAACAAGAATAATTATGACTTAAGCCAACAGCAATAATATATAATGTAGTTCTAACATTTGTCAGTGAAATGTGTATAGGTTAAACTCCATTTGATGCATATATTCTAGTGTTAAGTTGGCCTAAAGTTAATTTGGCCTGGCTGTGACAAAACCTCATCAGGAATATAGTAATAGATTTATTTGTGTTTTTCTATTCATTATTTTGCCTTGCCTACTTTTCGCCCAAGGGGAAAGGGATATGAATAAAGTCACATGTGGGCTAAGCATTACTTTAAACAGAAACATAACTGCTGAATTACACGACTGTCATGTGTCTTACGTCAGTTATCATGCACAAGTGACTGTCTTTAAACTCTGTGTATAAATCAGGCTGAGCTAGAGGCTGATGCTTTGCCAGGTTACACATATTGCCTCCTCTGTAGCAGCGTTTACACACTGGGGCTGTCAGCTCTGCAGGTTCACCCTTCTCCTTTGACTTAAAACCAAAATAACATCACACCTCACTTCTGCCCCCCTGCTTATCAGCCACAGATGGGCTGTGGGCAACAGCAATCTTCCATCCTATATAACTTCTCTGTACAAGAGACGCGTGAAATAAGTGCGACTGTCTCTCCCCACAGTGCTGATTCTGCACGTTCGCGTAACTTATTAGTGTCCTTTGATGTATGTAGTAGAGAAGCATGGACCTCTAATAATTATGGAGTGACTATGACAGAATACCATGGTTGTGTAAAATTGATTTGCGTACTTGTAAATTTAGTTTTGTACACTTACGCAGAGATGTGCACACTTGTATTTTGGCCTAGTACACCCGTGCAGCAAAATTTGTCTTTACCAAAAAAAAAAAAAAGTTTTGCACACTTGTTTTCAAAGTAATAGATTTACAACTTCACAACTGCACATGTTTCCAGAAGCCATGTTGCGACTACGAGACGGGATTACAAGTGCACAAACTCAATATACGTTTGAACGGAATACTGAGATTTCCGCCAGGTTTCTCACGTAGCCAAAGTTCTGTAAACCTGTAATTACCAGACACAGAGCAGCAAGTGGGCGGGATCTGTGAGCCTCAAGCCATGACAGCCAGTCAAAAATCACGTGACTTTTGTTTTGGGTATTGGTTGGATTCACATAACTTTCAAAATACTGCTCCATTTATGTGCTTTCAGGACAGGAATAAATCTACATAAAGGGATTCCTTCCCTATTCGTACACTTGTAATAATTCCGATTCCTGGTTGTAAGCGGCTTCTAAAATATGTGCAAATGTGAAGATGCAAATCTGCAACTTTGGAAACACGTTTTTGTAAACAAACTTTGCTGCACAGGTGTACAAAGCTAAATTACGAGTATACAACCACGGAATTCTATCATAATAGTCACTCCATAAATAATATCACCTTTCTGTAAACGGTCTCTTACCACGATATTTTACTTACAGGTACACGGTAATTTACGTACAGCTTAGCAGTGGAATCAATATTTTTCGGCATGTAATTTCTTCCTTGGTTTTCTTGTGTTTGTGGGCGTATACACAGTCGCCTTGGGTCACTTTTGTTTGGTTTGCATAACTGGCATGTGAGTACGACACTTCTGATTGGTGAGAATGACAGTCAGACAAGGAGGACGGCATGGATTTGTAAAACTGTTCACACGACAGTTTTAAACCCTGAGTCAGATGTGTTGTATAATGCATATACCAAATCGCAGTCTTTGCGATTTGTTAATCGCATTGTTTCAAATTCTGATTTCGATCTGAATAATCATTCAACCCTAAAATTTGCAAAATGAAAGAATTATACAACTTTAAAGTTTTGGCATCACATGATTCTCATGGGTATTGGAATTTTGGGAATATCATGAAATTTTAACAAGTCTGTTCCATACGTGGAAAGTTTTAGGGGATTTGATCATTTTTTGGGAATTTTCTTTGTAGCATGTTTGAGTTGCCATTCATCAAAATGTAATATTTTCCATGAGTGGCTGTTATTGGTTTGCTTGATTTATTGATTTATTTTGCCGTCTGGATGCTTCTTGCTTGTCAACAAGGCGCATTTAACTTCAGGTATGCAGTAGCTTGTACCTGCTAGCTTGTACCTTCTAAAAAGGAAAACATGCCAGAAAAATGTAAGTTTCAAAGCTTTGGCCATGAAACGATGACTTTCACTGGGTGTTAAGAGTAGATTATCCATCCATTTTGAAAAGCTAAATTTAAAGTTTGTAAAATTGCTGTTGATCTATCAAATGTGGGAGAGGGAGCCGTTCACAGCCACGCAGACTGTAATTGATGGATTTAAAATACTGTGGCTGGTTGGCTCAAAGACAGCATGTCTTTCTGTTTATTGTAAGTTATGGAAATTCAGGGAATAGTCGGGGAGTGTCACAATTTCCTATCTCGCTTCTTCGGCCTCCGTGTGTCTGAGTGGCACAGTCTGGAGCAGCAGACAAAAATAATGCAGACTAAACTGCACCCCCCCTCAATGCTTCACATTGGGACTGGCTGAGTTTATTGAAGCGATTAGTTTTTTAGAAACCGTAAGGCGAATTGTCAGTGTGGTTTTTCTAATGAAAGAACTAATCATTCCAGTTCTGAGAAGCAGTTGCTGTTTTGAACTGCCTGTTAACCACACGTCTGGTGCAGATGCATGCTTACAGCCATCTCTGGAGGTTCTGTACCTTGTTTTTGCCTCCGCAGGAACCTGGGCAGCCCTCAGCTGCCTGGGATCAGCTCTGCCAGAATTGCCTTTTCAGGTGTCTTGGTCTGGGCTTTGGCAAGGTTTAAATCTCAGGGTGTTGGTATTGTGCAGTGATTGTTTGGTACTTTGTGATAAAAGCAGAGTGTAATGGTTTTTCGAACCTGGGGCAGTTGATGAAAATGGTGTCCATCCTCCACTTCCATCTATTGGTGGAGGAGGGAACTACTTCATCTTCTCTCCTTTTCTCTGTAGGTGACATCAAACAGATCCTCGAGACAGAGCTGCAGATCCCCATGGCGAAAATGCACCTGAAGGGCTGGAAGACGGGAGACGTGTCTGACAGTGTGAGTTAGTGGCAGAGGTGCCGACCCGGTCCGAATAAGACCAGCCCCAACATATGTCTGACAGCGCGAGTTAGCGCCATAGGCACTGGCCCAGTCCTGTTTCCGACAGAGTGAGTTAGCGGCGGAATTGCCGACCCGGTCAGCACGAGGTCGGCCCCCGCCTGTGTCGGACAGTATGAGTTAGTGGTGGAGGTGCCAACCCATCAGGATTAGATCGGCCCCCATCTACGTCTGGTAGTGTGAGTTTATGCTGGAGATGCCATCCTGGTCAGGATGAGATCGGCCCCCGCTGGTGAACGACAGCTTTCCAAATGTAGGGTACAAACAGCTTGGAGTATTTACAGATAAGTTTATGATGTCAAGTGAAATCCAGCAGTCTTACTCTTGTAGACATTCATACAGATGCGCAAGGTATGTGTTGGCATTTACGTATCCATAATTTTACTTGTTTGCTAGATTTACTGTTAGTCTTTCAAGTCTCAACAGTTAGCCAGTAATGAGGCCTGTTTTCGGGCTTCAAGAACCTCTAATGATGACTCTTCCCTTCCTCCTTATGTTTGCCTGTTCAGACCGTCCTGCGCAGTTTACACTTGCCCAAGAACAACAGCCTGTATGTCTTGACCCCCGACATCGCCCATGCAGCAACGTCCGGCCTCAGCAGGTGAGTGCCCTCCGCTCCTGGGTCCTTGTCCTCTGCTTCACTCCAGTCAGCTGACCTTATGTGGCTGAGCTTCAAGTAAATCTGCTGTACCATTCACAGGAAAACTGTGGCATCTTAACCTGCATCTGTGATTCAGCATTTTTGTGGTGTTCTATGACCGTATGGTACATTGGTGGAAAGGTACGGGTCACATGGGTCCTTCACCAATTGATTTTTATTTTGTGCGTTGGCTGGTTATTCTGATACGTCGCTGCTTGTCTAGGGTCCCCAAAGATGGTTGCTGGCTGCCTGAATGCTCTTCACATTGGGCCCCTGCAAAGACTTTGGAATTGGCACTTCTGGTGGTGACTGCATTGCGCAAACGTAGCACCATTTTAACTCCGTGATGTGCTTTTCGTTCTCAGCTGTCATCGCAAGTCAGGATTTTGTTATGTTTAAGCCAAAGGAAGACACGGGTTAAGACTGCCGTACTAACGACTTAAGGTACATCATACCTAGCAGTCAGTTTTGTGCAGTGATACCAAAGACTTTTCTGCCAGTCGTGGAAAAAAATCAGTACAGAATGAACTGTGTGAGCAGTCACATCACCTGAATTGTACTGTTTGAGCCGGGGGTGGTTCTACTGTGGGCGTAAATTACGGGGGGGTGGTAACCCACTTAATAGCTAGCATATGCTGTACTTACAGTAGACACTAAGTGATACCCCTGTGGATGGGTGTAGAGTACCGGGGGGGTTGGGGGTGGTAAACCCCCCAAATAATTAAAACTGGCTAATACAACCCCCTGGATCCCCCTAAATGGGTGCGCTATTAGAAAACAATGGTTCTATCTGGCACTTTTAGTGAGAAGCGAACTTCACAAGAAGTGTTAAAAACAAGCAGTCATGCTGAGAAGCAGTGGAAGTGCCGATGACCAAGTAACATTAATTAGTCATGAAGTTAGCTGCAAATATTACGGTTATATTAGCTGTCTATTTAGCAGCAAAGTTTAAACATTGTATCCGGCATGTTGTTTTCCTGACGTGTTTGGTGATTATCTGAAACGGCTGGCTGTCAGTTTATGACTGTTTTTGTGAACTTTCATCTTGAATTTAAAAAAAAAAAAACATTTCTGTTCACTTTTCAGAAGAATAGTCTTACCTCTTAATATGACCTCTTCCCACAAAGTGTAAACCAGCCACCTGCGGCTGACAACATTAGTGTCAGGCAGTTTGAAACTGTCTCGTGACACGGTTTCATTTATAGGTGTTTGTTGAACATCCATCCATTTTCCAAACCGCTTATCCTGCTGGGTTGCGGGGGGTCCAGAGCCTATCCTGGAAGCAATGGGCACGAGGCAGGGAACAACCCAGGATGGGGGGCCAGCCCATCGCAGGGCACACTCACACACCATTCACTCTCACACACACACCTACGGGCAATTTAGCAACTCCAGTTAGCCTCAGCATGTCTTTGCACTGTGGGGGGAAACCGGAGTACCCGGAGGAAACCCCACGACGACATGGGGAGAAAATGCAAACTCCACGCGCACGTGACCCAGGCGGAGACTCGAACCCGGGTCCCAGAGGTGTGAGGCGACGGTGCTAAACACTGCACCACCATGCCGTCCCCGTTTATTGAACATTTATGACTGAAATGGTTCCAAATGAACTCGGCTGTCAAATAACATCAGAGGGTTTATTACATTGTTATGAAATTGAATTTCATTTAATCTTGGCTTTTTTATTTTTTTGATTCAAGTCACAAAGTCTTGTATTTTGTTTGGTTACTTATGGTTAAGGTCAGTGCTGTATAGGGATAATAATAATAATAATCGATACTTTTATTGTCCCCGTAGGGAAATTGCCTTTACGCCTCCCACAACTTGCTCTTTTTTCATAGAGGAAGTTGTCTGCGAAGGGCTGCTACCCGTAGCGGCGCACAGGGAGCTGGGGGTTAAGGGCCTCGCTCAAGGACCCACAGTCTGAGGCGGGGTTTGAACCTGCGACCTTCTGATTACAGGCACACAGGTTTAGCCCGCAGAGCCACACACTGCTCAAGGTAGTCATAGTTAGGATTAGGGTTTTGCCCATAGAAATGAATGGACGGTCCCATCAAAGATGAATACCTGCATTGGTGGTGTCCTGAGCCTTCAGTGGGAGCCATGCCCATGTAACCTTCTCTGTCCTGCCTTATTGTCCACTCTGCCATTTCTAAGTCTGCCCCATTGCTCTGTTTAATGAGAACTATTGCTTACATGTGACATGACTGTGTGTCTCTCACTGAATATCTGAAAATGAAGATCTCTGCCGGCTCTTGGCGAGCCTGCCCCATCACTTAAAAATCAGAGATCGTACCTGTTTGTCATCCAGGCCAGCTAATACGACGTTGCTTGCTGAAGCTATTTGGATAATTCTTGCTGTAGTCAAAGGATAGAGCAATAAGGCTGCCTCTTTGTCTGCCAGGGGGGCACCTGCTAATGACCAACATATTCCACCCACATCTATGTGTAAATAACAATGTGTAAAAAAAATATATATATATTTTTTTTTTTATTATGGTCAGGTTTGAACACTAGGTGGCGGTGTGTGTTTGTTTAATAGAAGCTGTCAGCCTTGGTACATTCAGCTTAGGATCAACATTCCTGAGAAAATGAGAGCACATAATTTCCATTTCAAAATAAAAGCTATGAGCTGACCTCTGGTGCTTGTTTTTTTTATATATAAATTTGGATGCCTTCAGTTGACATGCCACAAAAGTACTGATCTCACACGTTTACATGATTTAAAAAAATTTTTAAAGACCCTTTAAGCATCTTTTTAGATGGTTATTTTCCAGATTTTTCTTGAAATACTGAGTAATATAATTAATACTATATTATTACTGCTCACGTTTATTTTGGTGTGTGTTTAAGATGGTAATCTTTTTAATTTTATTAAGCGACTAAATACTCATACTAAATTTTTGCATGTCCCCTCCCCAAAAACTCAATATGGAAAACGGCTGAAAATAATGAGTTTTTATGTGATTGTTTAGATTCTGGTGGACTGTTTTGATTAGTGGTTCTTGTTGCGATGACACTCGCAGATGAGGCCAACGTTTCCCTGTCGGGGGAGACTTCGCCAGCTCTGCCCTCTGACAGTCTAGTATCGGCGGCGCCGTGCATCTCTTCGTCCACTGCCTGACTGTGGCCGGCAACCTGGCTGGTTAACCTTTAGTGATGGTGGATACCAAAGATGGCGTTACAGGAACGTTACAGAGCCTTCCCGGGTTCGGGGGTCGACTGGGAGGAACAGAGAAGGAGAGAGAGAGCGAGAGGGGTACAGGCAGGCAGATCTGTAAGTCCTTATTAGCCAAAGTGTTTCAAGTGCTTGCTGGGTCACTCATAGCAAGGGGGGGGTGTGGTGTTTAATTATGTGTGTTGATTAAGTTGGCGGCTGCCCTCAGTGGGGAGCCCAGTGGGGAGGGACGACTCACCGCGTCACACGGAGCATCTGAATGTCACTGCGCTACACTCAGCAATACATGCTAGCCCTGTTGCTCTCATTTAGGTCAACTTGTCACTTTTTTCTTTTCAATACAGCTCTCCCCCCCTACTTCTAACATTGGTGCCAAATGTACGGTTTCACACCTGCGGTAGACGTCAGTATGCAGTGTGTTTGCGCTCATGTTTCCTGGGTATCGAACCATAGCATCTCAGCCAGAATGGTCGGTGAATTACTGTTAAGATACCGGGTCCGCCCCTCTGCGGTCGTGCCCATAGCTCTCCACGCTCTGCCTGTTGTGGATTTCTTTTTCCCTCGCAGCTCTAGTTGCTCGTTATCCCAGAGAAAGATATTTCTGGCTCGGTCTGCGGGCGCGTCGCCGGGACGTCTCGTGACCCCCTTGCTGTCGGCTTCGACAGTTGGTGCTGTAGCCTCCCGCTGCCGTTAAAAATAACTGCTGCTTCCGCCGCACAGCTCTTAGGACCCCGCCGCTCCCTGGCTGTCAAAGCCCCCTCGTCCCCACGCTCCTGTCAAGTGGGATATAAATACCTGTTAGAGTTGGGGGGGGAGGGGGGTGCAGCCACTGAATGGGTTATTTTGGGGGGGGCCTTAAGTGATGATCGCTGTGACCTCACTCTCTTTAGCACCGAACAATAAGGTTACGTAAAACATTTCTGAAGCTCTTGCTTATTAGGGGATAAGTCATGAATTTAAGGCACATTTTAATAGATGGTTAAATACGTGTCAGGCTTAAGAAGGTGTCCATTTCTGCCTTAGATTCCACTGCAGCCTGGTGCTTTATTTCATTTCATCAATCTTAAGTGTTGGAGAATCAGCCCTGTGGATATGCCCCCCCCAGAATTGTCTGCTGCTGTGAGATCCGAGCATGCTAACTGTATCTGTGAACATGCCTTTTTCTTACTTCTTTTCTTATTTACAAAGATGACGTAATGGTGCATCTTCAGTTCACCAAGCCTTTGTGCCTGTATCCACACGTGTGTACAGGACTGTGATGTGAGACAGGTCTGCATGTGCACAGGTGCCGCCACAGGGCCCAGCTAACGACCCAGGTGTCAGCTGCAGTTATTTTAAAGCAGTATTAAATGTGTCCTGCTCTGTTCAGTGTTCAGTGCTCACCCGAGTGTCGCATGCATGGGCTTACTGTGTCTTTAGCAGGTTTCGGTTACATATAAGTTACTGAGACGAGTATCCAGAAAAGTTATTGGTGAATTTTGTGGTTCTTACTGTTAATGCACTGAAATGCTTTTGAGCCCCAAATGCCACCCTGCGTAACTGGAGTGAAGGGTGCAGCTTTTGGGGTGATGCTGGCGGAGGAAAGCGCTAGCACTTTTAGAACAGGTTCTGTGGGTTCTGCACAAATCCCAAGATTTGCTCGTCATATTTCCCCTATGTCGAGTCTCCGCCGAGAAGCATTTTATTTTCTCCCAACTTTGAGATTACACGACTGTGTTCACTCTCCGCTTACAGCCTCCCTAAGACCTTTTAAGTTAACTCCGCATCGCGTTCCAAGTTGCTCGTGTTTGTCCCGGACTTTTTTGGGATCACTTCAGCGCGCGGTATACCGCTCCGCAAAACCGTACCGGCGTCGATGGGGACGAGGCATCTGGCACGTCTCAGGAAGGCAGCGTATCGGCGCCCATGCTGCGGGCGAGATGAAGAGCGCCGTGCAGTTTCCTGCCTGCATATCTCCGCATACCTAAACCAAACAGATTAATCAAACTGTTCCACACTTATTTCCACAGCCGCCCCCTCCCATTTTAATCCTCTGTTTGGTTTGAAATAACCGGCGGACTTTGTGCGAGCGTCCCTTCCCAGCTCGCTACAGAAATCCGCTCTCGGATGCCCAACTGTCCCTTTTCCCCGTCGCCTATGTTGACTGACAGTCTACAACAAGGTGTGCGGTAAGCTTTAATCTCTTGCATAAATAATAGAGGTTGATGAATAATTTAATATGCTTCATCTAGTTCCATTGCCTCCAAGATGTCTGTTTACTTAAGGTTATTTTAATTTGAACCCAGACTTTAAAATACAAATGAGTCATTACACATTTGGTGTTTATTCCGTGCCTTTCACCCCCCCCCCTCGCCCCACCCCCACCCCCCGTTCCCCCTGCCAGAGTTTATCCCAGTGCAGATACAGTTCAGGCTCCGCCACAGATGCCGGCTGTCTCTTGGCAAACCAAGCAGTGGAAACTATTAACAATTAAAATGCTGATTAGTCTTGGGACAGAATAACGGGCCATGGAAATCTCCGCCATGGAAGGCCGCCATCTTGAATTAGGCATGTATCCTGGGAAGCATGACTGACCTCGAACGGTTCAATTGTGCCTGGCCTCGTTGGACCTGGTGCCGCCCACAAGTTGCGTCATCTAGAGGCCGAGCCGTTGGATCTCAGTTTTTGGTGGGGGGGGGAGGGGGATGCAGGCCCCCATTTTTGGCAGGTACCTGGGGTCGTTCTGAGCCTCGGGGACACGCTTTGCGAATTGAGGCTTATCTCAGCGTAAAACCAATCTGTTGTTAATGCTCTGTTTTTTAAACGCTTTATCGCTAAAAAATGCGACAATTGTTCCTCGTTCACTCATCGGAGGAAAAAAATGATGGGTATTATATCAATATGACCGCTAATTCTTTAAAGTGATCTGCCTTCGGGTTTGGAGCCATCTGTTGCTGTGGCCCGGCTGCCCAGAAATGCACTATACCCTTGATCTAAATGTGGCCGTATGCCTGACGGAGCCTGATCACTTGACCGCCTTTGCGGCTCCCCATCCCCCTGCTGTCAGGGTTGCCCTGGCGCCTCATAGTGGGGGAAAAGGCCCCTCCTCGAGTCACATTGACTGAAACATTTAATTTCTCCTCTTTCCAAAGGTATTTGATAACCGGGGAGCACAATATAATGGTCTAACCTGAAAAGAATGCTCCCCACCCCACCAAACACACCGTGTATTAAACCCTAGTAGAGGGACTGTTTAGCTGGCAGTATACTACAGATTAAGTATTTTGGCAGTATGATGTCCGATGACGCCTAATCACCGTGCAGGGTCTCTAAGGTGAACTTTTCCGTTTGATCCGATCTCTCCCACCTTCCGCAATTGGCCGACTTAAATATGACACTGCAGGGTTGGTCAGCAGGACTAATAATGCAGTTACTGGCATGCTTTGCACCGCACTGCACTTCAAAGTATTGCAAGATAATGTGCATCTATATATTTCTGCTTAGAGCCAATTCCAGAACTATGGTACCGTTTGCCGTGAAACGTGTGTGCTTTGTTATAACTGATAACCGTAAGTATTGTTTCAATAGTTGGTTTCCCTGGTTGTGCTACTTTTAGCATTAAACCAACAGCGTTTGTTAATAACAATAGAGACTTTCATTTTAAAGCTGACACACTTATTAAAAAGCCTCACACCAACACATTGTTTTAAATATGCGACAGATCGTTGTCACCGGCGTGTTGGATTTTGTTTTGTCCAGACGTTTTTTGAGGTGTTCAACTTGCTTTTTCTGACACTCATTAAAGCGACACCATTGAGTATCATTGTGAGAGAAACAGCAGCCCAGGTCTTTCCACTCTAACCATGACGGGGATAAACCTTCTGCCATCCAGTATGACACCTGGCCATCTCTAGGTTGGTTAACTTCTAGGGAACGCCGGAAGGAATGATTGTGATTTAAGATCGACGTTGCCACCTCCTCCCCCCGCACTGCCCTCGGGCTCTACCGTTAGCCTCCTTGTCCGCCGCACATTTCCAATTTTCCGTGTTAGCTACAACAAACATTACATTTACATATTGATCTCGTTCTTTTAGTCAGTGTAAATATGCTGTCATTACAGTAAATTTGGGCCTCTGTTAACACAGGCTTGGCCAGATCTTCTTAGCTTAAGGCAGTGATTGCATAATCAATGCCTGTGGTACATATTAATTCAAGCCACCCTGTTCATTTTCCCATCTCAGACCTGATTAGCTCCCAGGGATTCCCAAACTTCCCCTCCGTATTCCATCCGAGGGAAGCTTTTCTCATGGCATCTCACTTCTACTCTCTTGACTACCATTTGTTTTTGTTTCTTTTAATTGTAAATATTTCCATTAAGTGCTATTGTATGAACTCGCATATTAGTGTTATGGAACGAGAACGTTTTAAAACTCCCTTCTGGTCAGTTTCTCACTGATTCTCCTAGTCACCGATCTTCAAAACAGCAGTGTCTGCGTGCAGTGGGGGGCTTTTCCCACCACTCTGGAGCCCGGTCAGTAACCCCCCCCCCCCTTTCTTTGTGTCCATGTTTGAGCGCGGTGGGGGCCTTTTGTGCTGCTCTGGGGTCTGGTCAGAAGCGTTGAACGATTTGGGGAAAATATCTAATCGCGATTTTTCTGATATATTGTGATTATTTCATTTGCAATATATATATATATATTTTATATGTCAAGCTTCAGTTCAATATTCAGTGTGTAATAGATATAAAACATGACAAAGCATTGCCACATGAGATGCCATCGGAGTGTGAACTGGTCTATATTTTAATGCCAGGATGGGAACGTGAAGATATGAATGGCTTCCAACATGTATTTAGTAATTAGCAAATTAGCAGAGAACAATCAAAAGTTAAACAAACAATTGTCACAAAAGCCGTGACTGATAAGTTAATTGTAAAAAATGTATTAAATTAATTTTAAATTAATTATATAAAATGAAATGATTCCAAGTAACAAGACCAACAACGATCTTGCCGGTAACGTAGCTTGGATCCCTTTCACACTAGAACTGCCGTTTCACACAAAAATGTACGTCAAACACCCTTAAACTACCCTGCAGCCCTCTTGTTTGCGCTAATGTGCCAGTATTGTTAGTAACAGCGGCGAAACTAACACCCTAAACCAAAAAGCCGTAAATGTCCTTAAGAGAGCGGCTTCTCAATAAAACATTGAATAAATAGACGTACTTAATTGGTGACTTCATGTTCGTCAACATATCCATTTTTTCAAATTGTAAATCTCACTCCTGACAGCTGACCAACGTTGGCTACCCTACGTTTTATTTTAAATAAAAAGTGAAATGCACTCTTTGGCTGAAGAAAACAACATCATATGTGTCACTTTTTATATCTTTTTTTAAATACTAAGACTGTCCGTGGTAATAGCAATTAAAGCGATCAGTTCTTTTGGTATTTATGTTATAGTATTTATGTTGCCGTGTGCAATTTTATGTTGTTTTGGTGGTGACAGCTCTGCTGCTGTGAGGATTACTGACTGTCCCATTGTTTTCTCGGTGGTATGTTAATGAGATGAGATGGGCCATGAACAAAAACGAAAGGTGTGGTACGCAGAAGTACATGTTGCTGGTGGTTAAAGGTGGTCGTGGTAGTTCTATTGATAAGAGGACAGCTCTGTAAACAATGCCTGACCGTGAAATAGGTAGGCAATTCACATATAGCTCAGCAGCAGAATCAATATTTTTTCGCACCACAAAAGTAACCTTTTCCTTGGCCTTCACGTGTTTGTTGTTTGTGGGCGTATACCCAGTCGTCTAGGACTACTTCTGATTGGTAAACATGACTGGCATGCGAGGAGCACGGCATTTCTGATTGGTGAGAAGGACTGTCGCATAAGGCACACATGGCATGAATTTGTAAAACTGTTTTAACCATTTAAAGCCCCAGTTTTAAGACATGCTGTATGACACATATTCTAAATCGCAGCCTTTGTGATTTCCTAAATACGTTTTGTTTTTCAAATCGAGATTTCGATTTGAAATCGATAAATTGTGTGGTCCCTGTCCGAACACAGTGGGGGCCATTCCAGCTGCTCTGGGGCCCGGTCAGGGGCCCTTTCTTGGTGTCCCTGTCCGAGCACAGTGGGCGCCATACCCTCCACTCTGGGGCCCGGTCAGTTACTCCCTTTCTTGGTGTCCCTTTCTGAGCATGGTAGGGGCCTGGTCATCTTGGCCCCGCCCTCCTCAGCTCAGGCTTGCCTGGACAGAAGCGGCCGCCTGTGGCGAGGAGGGCTCCGGGGGAGGAGGCCCTTGCAGTAAGGAGAAGCGCAGGGCGAGTCGTGACATGCTTTGCGCTTGACTCTGACGCACATTTTCCCATCCCTCTCCCTCGCAAGTGCTCAGCAGGAGGCAGCCAGCCAGAACTTCCTGCTGATTGTGAGCCACCGCGAGGCCCAGCGGGACTACAGCCTCAACTTCCCCGGGAGCAGAACTCTCCAGGAGGTGAGTGCGGGTCCGGCTCGTTACACTCTTCTGTTCATCCCAGCAGCCCCTGGGAGGTATCACACAATTATTATTATTATTATTATTATTATTATTATTTATATACACGTATCGCTTTGCCAGGCCGGAGACTGCCCATGAATGATTATATTTAGCAATTTTATAACTCAATAAATCAATGTTTTGTTGATGTAGCTGATTTGTCCTTGATGGGAAACGCAGGGTTAATCTTCCTCCCCCTGACCATGGGGCATCTGTGCGCTTCATCTTGTCCTGGCTCCGGTATAAAAACCGGAAAACAAACTCGGTCAGAAATGATAATCTGAACAGGCGCCCCAAAATAAGAATATCTCTCCAACAGGATTGGGACCCTACTATGTCCACTGGGTTTTAGTGTCACCAGCACGCTCAGATAAACGTGTGCAGTTTGCTGCTCCCTGTCTGCATGTGAGTTTGGGGTTTGTCTCTTTCTTTCTCCGTAATTTCTTCATTAACTTTCATAGCATATAGCTGTCGGCTTCTAAATGACCCAAATGCTGTTTGATCGGAGGATAAATTGGCATTTGCTAGATGTGCTTGGGGGGGAGGTGTTTGTGGAGATGGGGGGGGGGCACTTAATTTCTCTTGTTGAAATTAAACACTGGATTTGGGAGCAGATGAAATATTCATAGATACTGGGTACATGGGCTGTGTGTTTGCCCAGCATTTAATACAGTGTCTGCTACTGAAGGGTCTGGCTGGACTGACTGTCCTCTGAACGGTACAGTCACTTGCATCTTTACGGGGCCCTGAGAGGCCCGAGGTGTCACATTCTGCCCCCCTACCTGCGTCTGGTCCCAGGAAGAAGCCCTGAGGCATACCTAAATGACATTGCCTTTTGTCTCCCCTGCCCATCCTTGATAACCTATGCAGAAGGATCTAAAATGGCTTCATCAATTATTCACAGCAGGTAGCCTGGTCCGTGTTGACTGTAACAAGGTCCCGGTGGACTGACAGAAGTGCTTTAATCCGCTGAGGCAGGGGATCTGTGGAGAGCCTCATCTGAAGCCCGTCCAGTTGGTAACTGGGGCCGAGTTTTTGCTCTCGGAGGATGCTGGTTGCTTGTTATTTTTTATTGTGTGTGTGTGAGTGATCACAGTGATCTAGGAGCCAGGCTTTTGCTTGGCTGTAGAGCCAACGGTTTGGGCCCTGTTAATGTGGGACAATACAGTGATCTTGCCAGCTGGGTGAATTTCATGCATACAGTTATTTATATATATATAGATTGCTGTTGTGCAGTGTAGCCAGTTTGTAATGTTTTGAGATTTTAGATGACTAAAGCTGGCTTAGTGTAGTTATCTGTGGTTATTGATGAAAACAGCATGCGTTAGATGTAATGCTGAATTGCCTACACACAATCAAATGCCTGGTCAGTTATGCCTAAATAGTAGATTTATTGTATTCTCCAAACAGGGAATATATATAGTTTTGGGACTCGGCAATCGCTGCAGACACGTTTCTCATTAGCACAATACTTCCAAAAGTGTTTGAAAGATTACTCACTGGAAACCCTGTGGGCCTTCCTAAGAGAGGGGGTTTACAGCAGAGCAGTGCACACCTCTCAACAGTCTATGGGCATTTCTTGGATGTTTCAGCCAAAATTGGGTGCGATCATATTAAAAAAAATGTGCGCAGTGTTAATGATAACTAAAATTTTTTGTCATTATCGTTGACGACCTTTATTTTCAGACTAAAATGAGATAACTAAATAAAAATGATTTTGTGAGGCCTAAGACTATGACGCAGTGTATTGTCACTTTCGTCAACCAATAAAAACGAGACAAAAATGTTTGCCAGAGACGAGATACAATCAGAGCTAATGTAGTAAATCAACTAAAATTTATAGCTAGAGAAAATTTCTTGAAGCAAATGTCTGGAAGATCATAATGTCTAACCATTTAGTATATATATATATATATATATATATATATATATGCACTTTTTGAAGTGATTTTATTTTTGCACTAATGGCACTGCAGATTTTACAGTACTCAGTTTCCGGGTAAATAAACATATGTTTGTGTTTCAAATAAGAGTGAAATCCTATGTCAGCGTGTACTGCACAGTCAGACCTTAATACCATCCCTTAACATTGGTTTCATTTCATCTTGGTGAACATAATGACTTTCTGAAATCGAAGGAAAACTGTAAACATTATACGTTTATATAGATATATATTTTAGTGGACTAAATCAACTGTAGTTTTAGTAGACTGTAATCTTTTAATATTTAGTTAACTAAAACTAGACTAAAACAAAAATAATTTAAATTACTAAATTATGACTGAAACTAAATGACATTTTAGTCAAAAGACTATGACTAAAACTAAATAAAAATTTGCTGTCAGCATTAACACTGTCTGTGGGTATCTGTGAGACTAATACAAGTGTTAGAAAAGGTGATAAGGGTAAAAATCTTTGTTACCTGTGGAACTACTGAATTAATTGCTTCATGTCATAATCCTACAATCATACTTTGTGTTTCCAGGTTTTTTCATTAATAAATGTATTTCCCAGTTGCGTAATTGTGCACGCCCACTTCTTGGGAAAAATCATCGTACTGTATTTTCCTATTGTAAGATAAAAATCTTTTATAACACATTTATAAGGAATGAATTGAGATCACTTACTGTTGTGTGTATTAAAACGTTTAAAAATCTGCAAAAAACACATTTACAAAAGCATTATATACACTTGCGTACACTATTTATTTGATTTTTAATGGATCTTATTACTTCATAAAACCATTATATTGAGGAGAATGTTCACCTGAAAATCTACACCTTAGACGAATTGCCCCAAATTTGAAATAGCCATGATAGGCAGCAGCAGAGGGCAGAAAGAAGGCTTGTAGACACCATCATGTGAATAGTGATCTGAAATCTGAGTTTTATTTTTCCTCACACTTAACCAGAGACATTATACAGGTCAGTGATTCTCAAAGTACGGGGCACGATATGCTTTTCTGATTGTTCTAAAATAAAGTTTATAATCTTTTTTTTATGGTCAGCAGATTTTGTCAGTAGCAATCTGGTAGCCAGCTGGCAAAATTTATTGTGGGAGAATTTAATTAAAGTTGGGCTTTTAATAACTATGAGTGTGCAGGGAAAGCTTGGGGAGGTATGACGGTAATATCTGTGTTACCTGCAGATTTTTCATTTGGTAAATTTTATTTTACTACCCCCCCCCCCCCCCCCAGCAAGATTCATTGTGAGAGAATTTAATTGCGTCTCTTATCCCCAGTCCTAGTCAGTGGTGCCACATGAGAGAACAGTTGCAGATCTGGTGAACCTGATTACAGACAAGGAGGGCTGGGTAAACAGCCTGACCCTGTAGCTGAGCACCATGCTCACTCTTAACTGTGTGTGTGTGTGTGTGTGTGTGTGTGTGTGTGTGTGTGTGTGTGTGTGTGTGTGTGTGTGTGTGTGTGTGTGTGTGTGTGTGTGTGTGTGTGAGAGAGACAGATGGAGAGAGAGAGAGAAGCATTCCAATGCACCTGTGCTCGTATTTGCGGAAAGGTGGTTAGGGTGTAAGGAATGCTGGGATGGTACTTTCAGTTAACCGCAGAATTTTTGTTTTGTGAAATTTATCGTGGTTGACTGCAGCACTGGCTATCAGTTGGCCAATCAGTGTAAATATTGTATAACCAATTTTATAAGCTGATGAAGTAGTTTACTAACTAACGTTTATTTTCGTCCCAGCTGGTGTAGGGCGATGTGGTGGTGTTGTACCTTGCTGCTGTTTTCATGAAAACAGCTCTACATTTTACATTTATTTTTATTCTGCAGAAGCTTTTGTCCAACACAACATAGTCGTGAGGCGAAGTTGTGCACTTCACAGACATACTTGCTGTCGCGGAGTCAGCTGGGCATAAGTGTTTCTAGGCTGAGCTTCCAGTGAATGTACATTTACCAGTACACTACCTAACACTCGCATTGTAACAACAGAAGAAAAACAGACTGACGTGAAACACGGCAATTGCAGTCGGCGTAACATTTCATCGCTGTCTGTATATTTCACTTTTGTCAGTATATTTCTCGGTCTCATTTTCATGGATATATCTGGAACTAAAAACTTATCTGATCTTTTTTTAACCAGTTCGCTAACTTGGAAAATCCAGTCGACAAACTTTCTATACCATCGGCCTGCTAAAAATATTGCACTTGTCACACGATGAACGCACGGTCCATAGGTGGGTCGACTGCACTGCCTCAGCTGCAGTCTCCACACATCCTGAAGTACCCCATGACGTTTTGGCCAGATCAGCCACCTCCCAATTCAGTGTCCATCCACAGTCATGTCTCCCGCAATAAATGAATAGGTATAGTTTCAGAGTTGTATGTCATGACTAGGACGTTTGGGTTAAACACCCATTTATCGGCTTTCACATTTTCAGTTGATCCATTCAGTAACTCTAGAAATTGCAGAAGCTGGTGGTGTAGGGATTAAATGGAGGAGGTGGTGATGGAGCAGTCTGGGGACTTTATTGCTTTTATTGTTGCTCCAATATCATCTTTTCTAGTTTCCATGACATTTTGGACTGGGAGGATAATATATGGGTTGGTATTTTGTTCCCAAAGTTAAGTGCTATGGAATGACAGTAAGTTGTTAGTACTACTGTATGAAGTGGCTAGTGGTCATCTTGTTTTACTGGTCATACTCCAACTGGGTCCTTTTGGCACTTGTACTGTGTGGAAACCATGATGGATAATTAACAGCAATCATGGCACATGATTGCATGTGTTAGATGCATAATGAATTCAAATGAATTTAAGTTTGGTCCTCAGAAGGCTGAATCTTGGTTCAGTGCTTCTCTCAAAAATATTTTTCTGTTGACCACTGGCTGTGCTGAGACTGTCCATTGAAGTTTTTTTTTTTTTTTCGATTTGCCAAAGAAAATTAAGCAAATGGTGTGGTTACATTTTTTTAATGACTATAATTGGTATTTAAGACTTAAGACTGTTGTTCGCTAACTGTCTCCACTGCCTTCTGAACTCTCTGCTGCTTTTCGATTTAAATTTATTCATAGAATTAGAATTTTTTTGAATGTCTGCATACCGAATGTGAAACCATTTGGCTGGTGCCACACTTATTTGTGAAAAGGGACCTCATTCTTCTGTTACTTCAGGTTTTCAGGCAGCATTCTTTTTGATGTGCACTTTCTCCTGTAGACATATTTTTGTTTACTGTATTATGAGGTAGAACGCCTCAGTTTTACTGTTAACTTGTAGTTCCATCCATCCATCCATTTTCCAAACCGCTTATCCTATTGGGTCGCGGGGGGTCCGGAGCCTATCCCGGAAGCAATGGGCACGAGGCAGGGAACAACCCTGGATGGGGGGCCAGCCCATCGCAGGGCACACTCACACACCATGCACTCACACACGCACACCTATGGGCAATTTAGCAACTCCAATTAGCCTCAGCATGTTTTTGGACTGTGGGGGGAAACCGGAGTACCCGGAGGAAACCCCACGACGACATGGGGAGAACATGCAAACTCCACACACATGTGACCCAGGCGGAGACTCGAACCCGGGTCCCAGAGGTGCGAGGCAACAGTGCTAACCACTGCACCACCATGCCGCCCCGTTAACTTGTAGTTGATTTTTTTTAATGTAAAAATACATATTTAAGTAATTACATAAGTAAGCCAGATGAGGTGGTTTGGGCATCTACTTAGGATGCCTCCTGGACACCTCCCTGGTGAGGTGTTCCAGGCATATCCTACTGAGAGGAGGCCCCGGGGAAGACCCCGGACACGCTGTAGGGGCTATGTGCCCTGGGAACGCCTCGGGATTACCCCAGAGGAGCTGGATGAAGTGGCTGGGGGGGGGGAGGGTTTCCCTGCTGCCCCTGCGACCCGACCTCGAATTGGTGGAAGATGATGGATGGATAATGGATGGATGATGGATGGATGTAGGTAGTTGAGCTTGGCATTATCCAAGAAAAGTGATATACACAGACAAGCACACAGCACTAAGCAGGGCACTTGCATTTCTTTAGGTGAAAGAAAAGCATGAAAAAAAATATATAATCAAAATCTGCTGAAGAACTGACAGTCAACTTGCCGACCTGGACTGGTTTGGGGTGCGGATCATCATCTTTGTAGTTAATGTGAAAATGACAAATACTGTAAGCCTTAACCTGGTACCACTATCATAGACGACAGTTACATGGATACCTGGTATCGGATATTTGGAGGGGTGGGTGAGTAAGAAACCGATCAGGGTTTTTTTTTTTCCCCTAGATGGTATAGCCTGAAAAATCGTGAATTTTTGTAGACTTAGTGACACACTGTAAACAGAAGTGAGGGTCAGGTGAGGGCTGGCTGTCCAGCAACACGCACATCTGAGCTGCAGGCTGTGTGGGAATAGAGTTACTGTAAAAAGTTATGGTGAGGAATTAAAAATGCAACTGCAGAGTGCAATGTGTGTAACGCTAGTGCTGATTTTTCCTAAGTCTCGACTCTCGTGTAAAATTTATACAAAATAGATGTTTTTAGATTTGTATTCTTTCTAAAGTTTGGTTAATTACTATTTCAGTCTTTGTTCCGTCGTATTTTTATTTTATTTTGCTGACAGATTGTATGATTTGCACTTTAAGAAATATATCAGATCTTTGTGAAAGTTGCTGAATAAAACTAAGAAGCAGACGTCTGTAAGTCATGTTGGCCGTGGATTTCTTCGTGTAGCGTCCTGACATAGCTGTCAGCGACAGGACCATTATATTTTCCTATTCTCAGTATGCCTGAACAATGTGGCAATGAAATTTATTGCAGATAATTTGCCATAATCATTGAAATATACTGATACAGATATCTTGCTTAATGGTTAGTAGTTGATAAAGAGGAAAGAAATTGTGCTCAAGTGGTAGGCAGATACTCAACGTTAATGGTATCAGAAAAAATATTGTGGCATCTCCAATATTGTCATATCGCCCAGCCCTTGTGGCTAGCTATATTTTGTCAATTGTTTGATTAAATAAAATGAGAAATAGAATGAAATGAGTTTAACTGATTATCACATAGTTTCTTTGTAACTCTCCATAGCCGTTTGTTCCATTATCAAATGCGATCTTGTAACTATTATCCAGGTTGGGTTTAATTATCTTCCTAACAGCTCTGAGGATCGGGATCCGACACATTACTGTTTAGATGGGTGTTGTGAACTGTGGCCATTCCTGGCTCAGCCCATGTCAGGGTCCTTGTGCTTTCATAATGTGGTCCTTGAACCAGACCGAAACGCGGGTCAATCCCGTATCCGCTCAGGGCACGAACGCTGCTTTTCATCCAAGGCTTGAGTTCACTCAGAGGGCCTCCTTATTGTTTCCGCATCCCTTGACTGCGGTGATGGCCATCGATCTCGCAGCTCGTTCGCTTGGCCTTCACGCTCCCCAAATGGGCCGGACTGGGCCGGGCCAGGCCAGGCTCCCCTGGCCTCCTGACCATCACGGTGATGGACCTGCTTGACGCGTTTGTAACGGTGCTAATTGAGGAGATTAATCCTACGGCGGCACACTGCCGGCTCGCCTCTCCTTCCCGGGCAGATGGTTCTGATGAGCACCTACTGTGATCCTTAAGTGTTTCTGTTGGGATTACAGGAACCAGGGAGGGGTCTCTGTCATGAGTGAGGAGGGGGGGTTACCAGCAGCCTGGCGGGGGGGCTGGAGAGGGACAAAGAGGAACAAACTGGGCCCCTGTTTGCCTGTGCATGCATGTCTTTAGGCATTCTGCTCCCTCCATAGAGGTAAGAAAGCATCGCCATTGCCCTCTGGCTCTCCTAGTACACAATCAGCTTGCTCGCGTGTGTGTGTGTGTGTGTGTGTGTGTGTGTGTGTGTGTGTGTGTGTGTGTGTGTGTGTGTGTGTGTGAGTATACATGCGAGTGCTTGGGCTCATCAGGTGAGATGGCACCCCCCTCTCTGCACGATGGACTCTCTCTGATACACATCTTTTTTTGGTTGCCGATGTCTGAAAGCGATGGATGCTGTTTCCATTTCAGGCGGGGGAATGAGCAGAATCAGAAATGCGATGGGATGGTGAATTAAAGCAGAGAGGTGCGCCGTGCTCAGCACCCACCCCCCAGCTGGGAAGCCCGTCCCTTTGTCTTAGCATCAGATCAGGCCGCGCTTCTCCCTCCGCTTGTGCATATCAATGGCCCCACAGCCTGGTCCCCTTGTTTGTCTTTGCCAAAGACTGGCTTCGCCTGGTGCCTCCCAGGGAATGGCCGGCCGGCCTCCCTCCCGCGCTCCCCTCGCTTGCGGGGCCTCCATCTCGGGGCCTGGGCCCCGATTGGCATTCCCAGGCAAAAATCTGGGGCTGGGCTAAGCTGCAGAACAAATGTTTGCCAGGAAAGTGCCGGGCAGAATAGGGCTGGTTGATGGGGCCCAGAGTGTCCGTGACCAGACAAGTCGTTCAGGGGATTTCTCCATCCTCGAGCTCCTCTCTCTGCAGCTGGAGAAGAGAACGGAAAACAAAAAAAAACATTGGGGGTGGGGTGGGGGGGCCCACGAGGCTGAATACACAGCATCTGGTGCTGGTAAGGTTGTGACTGTTTAGTGGTAACCTTTTCTGATTTAACCGTAGCTGTGGATTAGTACTTGGCGTACGAAATGGTGCAGCTACTATGATTTTTGCCCCTTTAGGATGCGAAATTTTGAGAATATTCACACAGAGATTGATCTCTGTGGGTCTCAGTTAAAATATCTTTAATAGGAACAGCAGAATAGATCCTGTAGAGATCCTCTCTGTGTGCGTAACTTTTTCCCAGCCTTTTCTGACAGTGCTTCTTTGAAACAAATTTCTTTTGTACCAGTAGAGTCACAGTGAGCGGTGGGCGCTTGGCTGCCTGAAACACAACTCAAGGTGTTTTTAGTTCTTTAGTTTTTTTAAAATACCGCTCAATAGGTGGCAGCAAGAGACAGCAGGTGATTTGCTGTGGAGTCCTTGTGCGAGTGTGTGGCAGGTTACTTTGAAATGAAATGTCTGGCAGTTCAGGGTGACAGAAACTTATGAATTTTTCTGTGTGTTTTCATTTGAATTGTTAATTGCATTTCTTTTCTGCTTAATCCAGTACTAGGAGCAGCGATGCCGCCCCCCCCCCCCCCCCCCTGCTCCGATCAGACTATCTCACTAAATCTTCCCATAACATTGATTAATCATGCACCTCGATACCCCAGTGTGCAGTTAAAAGTAGTGTGCCTAAAAACCTCTCTTATAAATGTTTTCGTAAGTTTTATATCTTGTACAGACTGGATTGCTAAACATTCCAGTCATCTTGCTACTGTCTGTTGTCTTATGGGTGTTGGCATTTCTAAAGCATGGCACATATAAATCCATCCTGTTGGATATAGAATTGGCAAAGCATGAGACCGAGAGGGTGTTGAGTCTTTGACTTTTATTAGGACTTGTCCGTTGGGCATTGGGTGATTTACACACACGTTTTTCCGCTGGGAGACATGTAATTGGTAGGTGTTTTTCCACACGTGATTGAAGAGAGCTTCCCAAAGAACGAAATAGTGTTCACTGCCGAATAGTTACAATTCCCCATTTGTGATTACGTCACCCAAAGTAACCGGTGGATCTGGGCACCCAGGAGGATGACAGGGAGTACCTGTCCTGCTTCCTTTGGGTGTGCAACCAACAGCTGTTCGATACATGTACTTGTAAAGTATAATGTAAAGTATAAATACGAGAGATTTTATCTTTCTCTCCTTCAGCAGTTCAAGTGCATGTGCTTGATCTTACATGACTTTCTTTGTATAGTAGTTGTTCCTTGATTAGTATTTAAAACCGAAGTTGGCCCTGTTTCTTCTTTCACATGGTCCTCCAGCATTCCTTTATGCAAGGGATTATGATCATTAATGTGTTGCGACAACTGGAATGACCAGATTCATCAACATTTATCGTTCTCGCTCGTTTCAGCTTGGTTAAAAAAAAGGGTAACTAACTGAGTGTTTCCTAGCGTGTTTTATTTGCGTTTTTTTCTGCTTTGTTCTGCCCCAAAAGCCTATGGATGTGACCTTAAGGGCTGGGGGGTCCTGGCAGTTCTCAGCCTGGCCTCAGCGTTGTTTCTGTCAGATTCCACCCCAGTACTCGAACCCTTGATGCGTTTTAGGTCTTGTCTTTTTATGCCTTCATTTTCCGACTCGGTGGGAACGTTGCTAGCCGTGTGTTTTGCGGGAGTTGGCTGCAAGGATTTCCATCTGCTGCACAAGTGCGTCAAACAGTAGTGTGCTGAAAGTGCCACAGTATGCATCCCAGTGTGATATGCGCTCACCGGTTCTGGTTCCTCTGCCCTGCCATGGCTATGGTGTTGATGCAAGAGTGTCAGTACGTGTTTGGATTTACGGAGTTATTTCTACTGACACTTTCGATTTAATCTGGGCCTAGTTGTACCTGGCGGCTGGCAGTGGATGTCAGTCCTCCCTTTCCATCACACTGTTTATGTCTGAATTGGTAAAATTTTATTGGGGCAGAAAAATGCCTCAAATGTCCCCCAAACCAGGACAATTGATACGATATACTGTGCAGAATAGACTGTGATGTGAAGCGACTGGGTCACCCTGGTCCTCTGATCCCCTAAGTTAGTCTTTTCTGTTGGTTCTCCTTGATAATCCTGCAGTTCCTCTATGAGTATTTTGAGTAGTATGAGTATCATTTACATTCCATGACCTGCTCATACTACTCCTGTGTTACATCGATTAACTTGAATTGGACTCTTTGCTTGCAAGGAATCCTGAGAAATCAAAGGTTAGTGGTTGTTTCTGACGGTTATTTATTTATTTTTTAATACAGTAGATCATTGATAATCCAGTGCTTACAGAGGAAAGGGCCTGCCAAATTCTTAAAAAGCTCAAAGAAATGCTTTTGCTCGCCTTTTTTAGAATTGCTTGTTAATGTTTTGCGGCATTGTCGGAGTAATTATCTTGCCCATTATGTTTCCGATTCATTTTGAAAGTGCAAAGGCATGTTGTGCATAGAGCTTTTGATCCTTGGCCAGATCGTGAGTTGTTTAGCGTAATAAAGGCCCTGTCGCATGTAATTCCTGATAATGACAGGGTTACATCCCTCAGAGCATCGGCAGCCTTGGCACCATGGTGCTCATTAGTCATCTGAAATGGATGCTGCTCCCGTAAGGGTCTAACTACAGCTTTTCGAACGTACAGGCTGGATTTGTTTCTACAGAGATCCTCTAGCTATAGACCTCCGAATTTACTGCAGCACATCCTTGGATGTATCTGCCTGTTCCTGCTGTCCGTGGCGTTTTAGGCCGTGAAGACTCGCCGCCTGCAGGGCGAATTGAGAGTATGCGGGAGTCTAATTACGTTTGCGTGGAAGACATACTCAATATGGGGGCGTGTTTAAGACGTGGTGGCCGCTGCTGGGTTGGGTGGGTGAGCACAGGTAGAGGGCTGGAGTCAGCGGCAGCTGTCAGCAGTGACACGGTTTCTTGTATCCCCCGGGCTGCCGCGACCTGCGACCTGCGGCGCTTCATTACAGCCGTGAGCCGCTGTTTACGGCTGCCTGCCGGTCAGCTTTCTCCGGCCAAATCCCTGTAGCCCTTTGGTCAAACATAGATATTACACTCTGTAATAACATTCGCCACCGCGCTTGACCCCGTCTCACTTCATAAAGGTGCTGTGTGTGTTTGGCTGCGCTCACACGCGTGTGTTCCAGCGAGACAGAGCTGCTGGGGAAGCCTGTGGGCAGGTGGGTGGGAGTTTTCAGCTGGCTTGAGTGTTCCCTGTCCCTAAGTCCCCTAAACTATTTCTTTGCATTTTTTTTTATTGCAGTTGGAGAACTTTGGGAATGATCATATGATTTATAACGTTCCATATGTGTTAAATTTCAGTGGCATAAAATGGTAAATATACTTTATCACTGCTTGATTCTTGGACTTCCTCGTGACTCGAAGACCCACCTTGGACAGATTGACTTTTTATGGGTCAGACATAATGGGCCGCCTTCTTTAAGGTTGAAAGAACTTCAGAAAGGACTCCAGAACTCTTGTGCAAGCCTGAAGTGCTGCACAGACCAGTTCAAATATATCATTGTTATCCTATGCCCATGATAATCGATGATCATCCTATGATGTTCCCCTCTTTTTAAGTTCATTTCGTGATTTCTTGACGTACCTGGCATGGCTTGAACCCAATGTACTCTTGTCACGTGGTGTCACCCAGAACTTGCACCCCTTGTGTTTTGGGGAGGATTTGGCTATGTACAGAGGGAGATTTCCACCCACAAAGGCGCATTTGCTCTGCATCAGTATCTCCACCCTCAGGACTGTGCATTCTGCAGGGGTAATGCGCTAGAATTGGAGGCCAGTGAGGTCTGATGACGCCCGCTTTGATCACTCTTGGCCTCCTCACATCAGATTGGCATGGCATTTCAAACCCAGAGGCCGTGACCATGGGCACAGCATTGAGGCAGCCCTGTGGACTGTGTATTTGCCCCAAGTGTCATTAAGTGCGGATGCTCCCCACTTGAATGGCAGAAGGGAAATACTGTTCATTTTAGAGCGGGAGGCTGTTGTTCCTGGGAATTAAAGCTGGCATCTGCGGAATGCAAATAACAGAAGGCCGTTTCCATCGTTCTACGTCCCTTTGTCTCCCTGTTCTCATCTCCTATGGGTACAGCTCACACACCCTGCTTGCATAATTCCTGCGGTCTGCCCCTGGCTCCAGTCAGAATGACGGACCTGCAAATTAGATCCCATTGGCAGAAGCATTGTAGATGGATGGATGGATGAATGGGTTGGTTGGGATTTGCTAAGGGTTGTCTTCTCCTCTGTCTTCCTCAGGTGAAGAGGAACATTTCCGATCTGACAAACATTCCCGTCCGGCACCAGCAATGGGAGGGATGGCCAACTACCGCCACCGACGATTCGGTGAGGAGCCGAAGCCTAGTACCCATACAGTACTCCACGGTTCTCATCCATCACCACACCAAAATTCTTACACTGCTCAGGAAGTACCTGTCTTATTTCTAATCGACAAACATTAGCAAATATTTCGCATTAATAATAATAGCAATAATAATAATACTTTATTGATCTTTTTGCCTGCCCCATTTTGCTCTCCATGACACAGAGTCACATATTTAGGTGAAAGCAAGTTTGGCAGTGAAGGGCAGGCACCCGTAGTGGCACCCATAGAGCTACGGGTTAAGGGCCTCAAGGGTTCACAGACGTGACTATTCTGCCAAAGCCAGGCTTGAACCGACATCCTTCCAGTCACAGGCACAGAGGCTTAGCCCACTGAGCCACATGACCAAACTAGCATTCTTCTGGGATGATTTCAGGTGTTGGAGATGTCCTGCTCACTACAAACGTTCACAGTTCACAGCCTACCCTACTCAGTGCTAGCTTAGAAGGTGAGAAAAGCAATAGACAACAGAGTGAGTTTTCTTTGTGTTTACTTGGGGACAGGGTAAGCCTCTTTGTTACTTGATCATTGGGCCCATTAAAAGGCATAGACCAAGGATATCCCTCCCCAACAATCTCATATTCGGAAATCTGATATTCCACCCTGCATTTTTTTAATGCGCAATCAGATTAATTTACATGCCTCATTTCAGTGAAAGTAAGTGTAAGGATTTTCCTGCCTTTGGCAGTGATCTGCTAGTCTCATTCTCTCAAGTGACCTGACATCAGTCTTCATCACCGAAATTCAGCATTTCCGCCTTTTGGCGGCCAAGTCCTTTTCTGAAGGGAACATTGGGGCAGCCATGCATGACTCATTGGAATTCGTCACATCTATACATCCTTGATCTCAACTAAGTGCTCCAGCCAAGTGTCCCAGGAAAACCCTGAACAGAAGACCGTCTAGTTCTGATTTTATAGACCAGCTTAACATGTGGTACTGAATAGTTAAGCAGGGATTTCTTGGTGTGTTTAATAGACTAATTAAACTTGACTAGCTGCTTATGAACATTAAGAAGACGATGTTGTATCAAGAAATAATCATGTTGGACAGAAGAATCAGGTCCCCAAGAAATGGACCCAGGACATTATTTTATAACCGCTCTCCTTGCTCTTTTGCAAAACAACAACAGTACTACTAAGGCACCATCATGACAACTTTAAGGCATTGTGTCCAAATTGTCCCCTTTCCTAAAGTAAGATGTCAGAAGGTGTTACCTCCCCCCCCTCCAGTTCCCATTGAGACGTTAAAGGTCATGCTGGTTACTTGTGCTGAACTATGCCTCCCATTCACGTTTGCAGACCTGTGAAACCCCAACGCCCTCCCATTCTAATTTTATAGCTGATTCTGTGCTTGTTCTTTAGGATTCTATTTTTGTTCCCTACAGCTATAACATTTTTACATTGTGAAAAGCCGCCTCCCCCCAAAACACTTCCTAGTGTCTCATATAAAGTGTTTCAGACCAAACAAAATGAGTTTGACTGTTGTGCCTATTAATGCTTTAAAAATACACAAATTAGTCTTTAACAGGAAAGAAAACACTTAAGAGTAAAAATTTGTTGTTGCGCATATGGACTAATTGTTCAGTGGGAATTTTAGGGGTCCCTCTTTTGTCAAAAATGAAAAGGGAGTCTGGAATAATAATGTAATGGTTTACTGGGTCAGGCAGGTCAAACCAGCCTTAATTATCCCTTTATTGGTTAAAAGCATCTTTCATTGGAGTTTATTTCTGTTTCCCAGTTAGCTGTTTGTTCAGGTGGGTATCGCTTACCTGAAAGACCTGCACACTTAATAAAAAAAACATATATACACTTCTCAGAACGTTTTATACTTTGTATTTGTGTTATGTAATCTCTTGTCCAATTCTTCTCTCAATTCATTTTATTTTCAAATATTTACTCTGCGTTGCGCTGAATGAGAAATAATTGCTCACCGTGATCATGTAAGTTATCTAGAGCCAGAAAACTGGTTCAGCTGCTTTCTTGCAATGCCAAAAAAAAAGAGGCTCATGCTTATTGTCTGCAGGGCCGGCACAAAAGCACACTCTCTTTTGTTGTGTGTAATGAGCTTTGTTGTGTATATGGATGGCAGGATGGAACAACAGATACAGAAGACGATATAAACAGTGGAGTCGTTTGGCAAGAAAAAGCAATTTTCCTTTATTTACAGTACACCAGTTTGTTTAAATAGTCAGGCATAACCTTGTAAATTGATCCAGGGGAGGTACTTTTGATGAGCTCACTTTCTAACAGCGCTAGGTTTTTTTGGAATACTTGTCCTCCCTTTTGGGTTGACTAGCGCACCAATGCGTTTGGCCCCGTGTTCGTGTTTCTGTTAAGATCACGCCCCCCAATTACTTGCTCTCTGGCCCTGTAGGGCCTCCTGGAGGCTGCTGTGTGCACGTGCCTGGCCGGCGGACGTCGCGCACCCTGGTCTCTTTTGGGGGGAATATTAAAAAGCATGGCTGCCCATGGTATAAGGCTGCGACGGCCCGGCCTCTTATTGAAATGTCTCCCAGCATTAGAGTGAAAGCCGCTCCGTTGCTGCCAAGCTGTTTCAGTGCATATCTCATTAACCTCGCCTCATCTCCAGGGATTTGTACCAATAAACATCGCAGGCAGGGCTTAAAATTACATTTTCCAGGAGTCAGAATGGATGACTGGTCCGCCCTCTGTTCATTATCTTTGTCTGTTCTTTCTCTTGCTCTTTCGATACCAGTTGGAGAAGAGGGGGAGAAAACAAATAAGTGCCCATCCGCTCTCCGTGATTTTAATGACCACCCGTTTATGCAGCGCCCATATCCATTTCGAATAATGCATGTAAGCTTTTATTGCTTGGCCTCTTATCTGGTCTAATCAAACCGTGATGAGCTTTTGAAGCTAATGACTAAATCAGCACCCCACTCTAAAAATATGCTGGTGGATGAACTTTATTGGAGGAAGTTACACATTTTCAGTTTGAATTGACTAGAATACAGCTTTTACTTAATGGAATATTTCACTCTTTGCAGACAGTTTTTGTTGTGATTGACATATTAAGATTTTATTTGATCTGACTGATGCTAGGAGTAGTTTCCAGGTATGCTTGATATGATTGATTTTTCTTCTGTTGCATGACTGTAATTGTAAGCAGATTTAAAAAAACAAAAAAAAAAAACAAAACACTGTTCAGCACATGCTTCGCCGTCATGTCAGGTACATGACACGTTAATAATAGCGTGTTCCCACAAATGGTACAGTGACACTCTCGCTCTCATTAAAATGTCATTGTGAGCCACATAACTTGCAGGCTAAGTGGCTGTCAGTTTCTAACAAGCTATTTCCGCCTGTTGTCAGTGGTTAGATTGATTTGATAATTGACCTGCTGGGCAGGTTTTCTGCCTGTCTCAACAATCTGACTAGGGATGGGGAGGGGGGGTGGCTATAACTCATTCTCAAAGGGTGCGATTTATGTTATAATGCTTTGGTTGCCTTGATTGTGTTGTGTTAAGTTTCAGTAAGCTTATCCAGTTAGGCTGTTCTGTACACTTTACTCAGCACCTGTGGTGGGCGGCAGTGTCATGCCCCTTCCAAGGAACAGGCTGTACTGACTCTGACAGCCTCCTGCCTGTAGACTTGGGTGTGGCTCTCCATCCAGCCTGATGCTGAACCAAATTACGGGTCGGCACCCACAACCAGCCCAAGGTGCTTGGGGAAAAATAAATAAATAAGCAAATAAGTATGTGTGTGTGTAATATGTTCTTTTTTCTGGTTAGTCACAGTGGGCTTCGCTATATTGGATGCTAGCAAGTCACCTGCAAAGGCACAGTATTGTAAAACAATTTTTTTTCTCTCTTGGGGGGGTAATGTTGACTGTTGTGGCGGATGATTGATTGGCTCTGTTATGAGCGGCTTATTACTTGGTGGGATTGAAGTCAAGGATGGTCGGGGAGTCAGCTACCTGTGGGAGTGATTGACAGGAACTTGAACGTCCTTATTAGACTCTTTCCCCGTAATTGCTGACATTTATCCAGTGTTTCAGGGTGTTTGCTAATGTATTAATGCAGGCGGTCTCAGAGGGAGCCGCGCACCGGATTCCCGGCCGCGGATCTTATGGATCCGCCACTTAGCGGGCCCGCGCTGGCTTATTGGGCTGGCTGGTTGCCGTAGCGACAGGGCTCAGGGATAAGCCTAGACATGGCCCCCGGTTTGATTGCTCTCTTCAGGTGACATTCAGCGCCGAGCCTCGGCGAGAGTTTCATCCCCTTCTCTTGGCTCCTGCCTGCCCGGCTCTACCTTAACGTTCCACTCCGGTTTTGGAGTCATGTGGAAGAGCTCAGCAGTGCTACATCCTCTTCCGATTCACACCCTTTCTCCAAGCCCAGAAGCTCGGTCTGCCAGGCCACCTCGTTAATTCCCCCGTACACTTGGGCGGGACGGCACGTCATGGGACGCGGGGACTGACCCGGAAGGCTGAGCCCCCTTGTCACTTAGGACGAGGAAACCGGACTCTGGTTGCTGGCGAGCGGGACCCTGATACTAATCAGGAGTGACATGTCTGCAGCCCGCAAAGAGGAACCTGAATGGGACCACCAGGTGTTAAGGGTGGGGCTTCTCTCCCTTTCTTCCCATCCGCCTTTCTTTTCTGTTTCTCAGGCTCTGTTGTCCGCCTCCATCAAAGGCTTGTGGAACAAGGTGGTGTTGGGGTTCTGTGTTTTGCCGGTGCAGCTGTCAGCGGTAATTATCTCACACTCACAGCCAGGAATCTAATCCAAACAGTGGCCCTGACAGGAGAGAAAGGGGGGAAGAAAGAGAGGGGGGGGGGACGCCAAGGAGAGCAGGGATCTTTCTGTGCGTTGCTGCTGAGGCCCAGCTCAATGCAAGTGTTAATTAAAAGAATCCAAAAAAGAAGCGACCACTCTTTGTAGAGGGGAGCGGAGGAGGGTCACGGGGAGGTGACCCCTCCCCCTACCCCCAGCCAAAGGCCTGCGGGGCCGTGCTTGTCCAGTGACATTCGGGGAGGCCGGAGGGGGCGCGTCAGCCCCCCCCACCCCGTGTTTTTTCTCATTCTGGTCCTTTCTCATCAACAGCAGAAGTAAAAACTTTTATTTACGTGCCGATTGCGACCTTGGGAGGATGCAGGGTCCTCGTGCCTAACGCTGAGAGGAGGCTCACCTTTGCTGCCTGAGAGGCGGGGGCCCTCTGTCAGGGGCCACCTTTGCTGCCTGAGAGGCGGGGGCCCTCTGTCAGAGGCCACCTTTGCTGCCTGAGAGGCGGGGGCCCTCTGTCAGGGGCCACCTTTGCTGCCTGAGAGGCGGGGGCCCTCTGTCAGGGGCCACCTTTGCTGCCTGAGAGGCGGGGGCCCTCTGTCAGAGGCCACCTTTCGCGGGGCTTCAGTGACACTTAGTTTCCCGTTGAGTTCTGCTCCCCTGTTCCCACTAAAAAGTTAAGATGTCTGGGAGGCATTGCTGTCAAGTGGAATAATAATAGTAATAATAATAAAATGGTCATTTTTTATATTTGGGCCAGATGTGATTGTCATGTATTATGTGTCATTTAATTTTTTTGTGTATTTTTCTTTTACCCTCAAGGTAAATATTGCTTTTATGAATGTCTCGCCCTCCTGGGATGGTCTAACCAACAGTTGGCTCATATCTGTGGTCCCTGGGTTAGAAAGTTTGATATTTATGTTTTTAATCTGTCAGTTTCCGGTAGCTGCCTGGGGTTTTAAAATGCCTTAAGTTCGGACTACAGTCTTTGTTTAAAAATCCCCTGTATTGTAGCTGGTAAGTAAAGGGCAATCTCTTTTGGTGTTTGGTTTGTGACATAGTGCTAAATTGGTGCTGAAGATGTCGCAGTGAGCACTCTCTGAAGAGCAGAACAGCTCTTTCCCATCAGGAATCGCATTGCTGGTGAAACCTTAAGAATCCCCTCCATCCGAAAGTGACACAGGAGTTGGACTTTTTTCCAGTGCGCTCAGCAGTTCTGTTAGGTGCCTTCCGTAGGTGTTCCGCTGCACGTCCGCTGCCTGGGTAGGGGACCCAGCTCTCTGCACCTCCTTTTCTGATAAGGAGCAAGTCACAAGAAACACTCTCTGCCACCTGGCCACCTGTGGGGGATGCCGTCGTTCTGCTAGTGGGTTTCCGTGGCCTGGCTGACGGCCTCCTGTAATTTCACACGTGTGTTCGTGATTTCAGACCTGCTGCAGCACACAGGGTCGGGGGTGGGGCGCTGGGGTCATCCTCGTCGACAAACCTCCAGCAGTTTTTCTTTATGCCTTTTGCTGTTTCTGCAGCTACGGGAATCAATACGTGACGTTCTGGGGTTTAAGGATGAACAAACATAGAGCATCGTGATTTTTGGATCAGCTCTGGTTTGAAGGACATTTATTAAGATGAGATAAAACTCCATTGATCCCCACTTATTAAACAGTCGACTTTAATATGGCTCTAGGCTGGAGGATGAACAGTTCATGTGTGTTTGTAGGACCTGCCTCAGCATTGTGCTGTCACTGAGTTTTCTGCAGTCCGGCAGGGTGTCCGTTATAATTTTTCAGGGCCGTGAGCTCCACGTGGTATCTCGCAACCAGTGGCGATGTAACGCCTTTGACCAGACAGCTGTTCGCACGGCTTTTGGGGCCGGGTGCCCAGCGAGGCACATAAAACAGCAGTCAATCAGCTTTTGGAGCTCAATTGCCGTTGCATGTAAGCGGCCTCTTATTCAACAATTACCAACTGGTCTTTGTTGGCGGCCTTGTATCACAATGGCAAAGATTACGGCCCCCCGCCGGTCCCTGTCAGGGAGTTTTCCTTTTATCTGGGTCTGTGTCACTGGCCCCGGAGTTCGCTGGAGTGTGCTAAAAGCCATTCTGTAGCAGACAGTGAAAGTTTGTTCTTCTGGCCTAAATATAAATAGACATGTATGTTTATAGTTTGTGATGGCTTTTTTTTGTTTTTTTTTCCTTCCTTCAAGGTAATGATGTCGGAGCTCCGGAGTGTCCTTTGTGCCGGTGTGCGCCCTGGGGCTTTGTGGCTTTCGCTGCCTTTCCGACGCTGTGAGATGACAGTATAGGGTGTTTCTTCCGCATTGAAGGCCCTTTATTTCTACGTGTGACGTTGCCATTGCTTTTCCGGTCCCTGCGGGCTGCCTGTCGGCCTGCGACGTTTCACTGCAGCTTTCGGCAGCTAACCTGAATTATTCAACTGATGGCCGATTTCACGGTGTATTATCTCGCAGAATGGAGGGGGGGGGTGCCTTACTTCACGGTGCTTGTAAATCACTCTGGGTGCATGAGAAGGGTTGACACTGTTTTGTAGCTACTATAAAGTCAAGTTTACTCTGGCCAGGTCTGATTTTCCTTTGTTAGTCTTACTTACACTTTGACAGCAGCCAGTGGACCCATTAAAATGAGCTAATGCTATATTTTATTAGGTAGTGCTGACTGAGCTTCTTTAGTTTGACTTTGTGTTCTGTTAATTACGTTGTTCATTCCCCCCCCCCCACGATATTTTCCAGGCTTTGGGCCTAAGAGTCCTGATAAGTGGTTTTGTTTTGCCCGTGAGCTGCTGGCCAGGTGCGGCATCCCCGGTGTCATGTGCTGCTCTTCCATTCCTGCCAAGATCCAGTTCGGCGAGTGCCGGGGCCCTGTGCTCCGCATGGCGTCCTGGGCTCCAGGTTACGCAGTACCGACTCTGGGGACTGAGCCAGGAGCGGCAGCGTTTAATGAGTCCCCTTAGCGATAATGCTGTCTGACATTTCCAGGGTCTGTTTGTGAGTTAATTAGCAGGCTGGGTGCTGGCCGGCCTCCTTTCTGCTCAGCCTGTCTCTCTTCCCGGCGTATGCTGGGGCGAACCACAAGCCGCTCTGGACGCCGCCCGCTGGGGTGACATATCTTCAGATTTTATTGATGACCGAATCGAGGGTACATTTCTACTTATCAGCATTTAACGTACCTGACAGCCGGTGACATTTATGTCGTTTCCGGCCGAGCTTAGACTGGTGTGTTTCCAAGACGCTTCCCTGACAGGAGAGTTTGAACTAAGCAGCGTTGTGGGAATACTGCTTGTTTTTGTGCTTCCCAGATGACGCTGGCGGCCTCTGGGATCAGCTACCCCTGCCATCATCTGAGCGTGTGCCGGAGAGCCTCGCCCACCCAAGCCCGAGAGCAGTCCGATGAGGTAAAGGCCACGCAAGCCCGACCAGAACCTCCCCATCTCAGTCTTCACACACAACAAGCTCATCTATACATCCGACTTCTAACTGCTTATTCTGGTCAGGGATGTCAGAGATGATGATGATGAAGATTATTTTTATTAGTTTTGCTATTGTTATACATGTGATCCATTAAACACATTTAGTGGAAAAATCTTAAAACCCGCTAAGTATAAATGGTATGCTAAGTCAATTACTTAGATATTTGTAAATGTGAAATACGTTGTACCTTGCTGAAAGTCTGCTGGGTAAAGCTGAATTAATTTGCGTGAGATGAGCACAGTTGGTCCGGCTGCCTCTCCGTGTGGAATAGTTTCGTTTTCCAGAGGAACGTAAGTACCTGCCTCTACGAGGCCCCCTGTCCAGCCAGTCAGCTTCTGCTGCCAGAGCCACAGAAATTAGCTGCATACTGACAAGTCAGTGCATCCCCCTGTCCTGGTCAGCTCAGCCAGCGAGTTAGAGGTTTACCTCTCAGCCCAGGCTCCGTCTCGATCAGTATCCATCTTGGTAGCGGTAGGATGTCACTGTGTGTCAGTAGCATAAAAGTATCTACATAATAGCAGGTTATAGGTATAAAACCCAGTTTTGAATTAAACTGCCAACAAAACGGCGCAGAACATTCCTTCCAGAGTATTGCAAAGGAGAACATACTGCCGCATTCTGCTGCAAATGCAGAACATTTGCCTTGGCGCAGGTCCAGACTCATGACCAAGTCAGAGCATCATGCTATTTTGGCTCTTCTCTTCCAGCAGGCAGTGGATGATAGCGTGGGGTTGAACATACCATAATGCAGCCCTCAGAGACATTTTTATGTCTGCCCGACCAACAAGAACACTTTAAACGGAAGCCCATATCAACAAAATATGGGTGTCGTTGAGGGAAAAGGCTTTTGCCCTGGGTGTAAAAGAGAGAACACTACACCGTATTTGTGTTGGTGGTGTCACCCCAGAGTCACTTTTGGCTGTAATTCCAGCCAAGTTCACAGCTTGGAAAACTTATTCAATTAATGCTTTGTTTACATTATATGGGTGTTTATTCATTAAATTAATTCCATTAATCTTCAGATTGTGCTTTCAGTTTTGAATAAAATATTAGAGTGAAATATATGGGCAGAGTTTTGTTCTTTCGCAAGCCAGGCCACCGTCGGAAGGTTCTGAATACTTCTCAGACTACTATATTACTGATGCCAAAATCCGCATGAAGGTCATACATTATGCATTGGAATTTGAATTTCTAGCGGTCATTTAAAAAGACGTGGTCAGCCAGGTATGCTGGGAGATGTGCACATTCAAGGGGAATATTTCTGTACCTAAGCAGGTAATTTGAAAGACGTCACCGACGTCACAAGAATCCTCTCGATTTGATTTTTCTTGATATGGCTACTGTTCTACCACTCTGTCCATAATCTGCTAGAAAAGAGTGTGAAGTTTGGAGAATGAATTCAAAAAGTCGCACTTTTGATCTCGTACACAAAATAACATGGAATCTGTCTTTGAAAAGGTGCCCCCCCCTTCAGACATGGGCATTGCTGGACTCCATAAGCTGTTGTTAAAAACAGCCTCCATTCTTCAACGTGAATTGCTGGCTGATTCATAATACTTCAATAAAATTGATGAAAATGCAGCATCAGGTCCGACCTCGCTGACCTTGCCTGTGTGTTTGTTCCTGGCATGTGGGCAGTGTACAGATGTGCACATGGTGAGCGACAGCGAGGGCGAGGACTTTGAGGATGCTTCCGAATTTGGAGTGGACGAGGCGGAAATATTCGGAATGGGTACCTCAGGATGTCGGAAGTCTCCCATGAGTAAGTTGACAGGATTTGAGAGTGAGCCTGGGGAAATGTCCCAATTTTGGTTCCGTTTGTCATTTTTGTTTCGGGTCCAATGTGATTCTGTTCCCTTGTGTCCCAGTTCCTGAGAACACGGAGAACGAGGGTGACGCCCTGCTGCACTTCACAGCTGAGTTCTCGGCGCGGTGAGTTTACGGTGTGGTCAGAGCTGCCAGGCACCAGCTGCTGGCTGCTCACTTGTCCTTTTCCTTGTCCCCCTCCCATGGCAGGTACGGGGACTCCCATCCAGTTTTTTTCATTGGCTCCATGGAGGCAGCGTGTCAGGAGGCATTCTACGGCAAAGCCAGAGACGTGAGTGATATCTGAGGGCGCTTGCAGCCGAGCGGGTTCTGCGGGTGTGTGAGCGTGACGTTTGGACTCGTTTTCAGCTCCCCTTTGCATTCGCGACCTTCTCTTCACCACGATGAGTGTTCGTGCGAAATTTCTAACATCTTCCCCGTCATCTCCAGCTTCTAGTACCCTGTTTTCATGCTGAAAAACCGAATACAGTTTGTCCTTTTATTTGTATAGATGCGTACTCAGCTAGGAGGAAAATCATAAGCGTCTGCATCTCTGCCGCCATTGTACGAAGAATCTTTAATTATTTTTTTTCCCAACCAAAGACAAATTCCCGTTTCCTGTCTGTCTTATGTTACCATAACCCAGCTGAATTTTAATATCCCTCCCCAACATCTGACGCTTTATTTTTAGCCTGGTTCCTTGAGTTTCTTCCCCTCCTTTCTCTCCTCCCTGCTTTGTCCTCATAAGGAAGCTTGTATCAACTGACAGCTTGTGTGGATTACAGTCTTATTAGAATGGGAAGATGCGGCAAGATGTTTGGGGGGTTTTAGACTGCAATGCAAAGGCTCCGCTGGCCCCTTGCCGGTTACCGGCTCATTTCTCTCCCCCCCTAAGCCGGCTCAATATGGCCTATCCCCCCAACCCCTCCCCCGATGTCATGTGTCCTTGAGGAGTTTATAGATTGTGTCAATGAAAATAAATTTCCTAGCTTGGACAGACTTGCCGCCAGCTCCGTCATCCGCATTACAGAATTTGATGACCAAACTGGAAAAGTTTTTGACACATGCTGTCACTAAGTTATATTAATGAAAGTCAACCAACCCCCCCCCCCCCCCCCCGCAGCTAAAACTCCAACCCCCTCTCGAAGAAATGGATGTAAATCTCTGCCCTTGTCAGCTCAACGGGCTGCACATTAAGCAGTTATTGGAGCACTCCAGGTTTATGGGAGGGATTTTGTGGAGGGCTCTCTCTCGCTTTCAAAGGCGATGGGGCTAATCACTAAGTAAAACACTACATTTGATGAGGTGTTTCTGAAGAGAGAGATGCGCTCAATCCGCCCTTAATGAAAATGCTGGGGGCCCTTGAGCCCCTTGGAGGGGTAGGGGGGGGATCAACCCAAAGGCTTCCCTGGCTGACCACCCATCCTTGCCGAGGCCTCCTCAAATCCCTCTAACACTGTGGTTAATCGGAGTAACCCCTTACTCTCTCAAGGAGACGCATCAAAATTCATAGCTCCGCTGGGGGATGTATTTCAACCCTCCACTCCCCCACCTTCCAGAGCCCCGTCTTGCAAAGGGAAGGGTAGACAGGGAGCTCCAGCTTGGGCCAGGTTTTATAGCTGCCCATCTCTTATTCATGACTGGTTCGTGCCTCTAGTTGAGCTTGTACGACAGTCCGTGGCACTTTTCATTGTTACTCACAACGTGTTCATTCAGGGATGATGTGCTGCACAGTGAGTTAGGGGTCTATGCTCATGTTTGTGGGTTTGAAACCCGTGGCTCACAGGGTAATTGTAGGGGCTCTGAACGCTGCCTGACCTTGCACTCTGATCCCGCAACCACGTCAGCAAGATGGTGTTTGCAAAAACCAAAGAATCTTTATGTACCTTGTACAAACGGCAAATGAACTGTATCTTGTTATGTTGTAACTGCCATATAGCCACGCAAGATTTACAAATAGTGTATATCCAGTTGTGGGTCAGGTTTTAAGGTTGGAGTCTGGACAAGAATTGTGAATCTGTGCTTTTATGTTAATCACTCGGTAATCGGTACTTGTAATATTTTAAGTTAGGCTCCCTTCGCTAATTAGAAGTGAGTAATTATAAATCGAGTGCATCTAATCCTTGGCTTTAGTGAAGTGTTTTCATTCTAAGTTTGATAATTCAGACCTGTTTGCGTTTAAGTCATTTCCATTGTTTTGACTTGATATCATTATCCACATACATACCCGGAAGTGCTTCTTGTACATTCTTGTATTTATGGTTAAGCATTGCTTTTGAAAACTTGATTTATAGTATTTTCCGTAAGTGATTTAATAATGGATAAGTACTGTGTATTTGGATAAGTATTATATATTTGTCCGCACTTTGAATGTGTTGGATTCATGGACGCGTAATGACTCACCCCCTCAGACAGTGTGGTATTGATTCAGCGCGTGCGTTTTGGTGTGCCGGTTTAAGTCTGCCATCTGGTAAACCGTTGATCAGGACTCTCTATTGCGAGTCGCCGGGGTCACGAGACAGTAATCTGAGCTTTTTATTGAGAAGTGTTTGCTTTTCCGGCTGGAGCCCGTCGCATTCACGGCGTGCCTTTTGTTTCTCCACCTTCGCAATAATTAAAAACGTCTTCCAGCGACTCACTCGCATAAACAAATGCGACCCTAATTAAGGCACGTTCCCTCTCAGGGGTGATATATAGAAGTGTTTGTTGTGCTTGTGTTATCAGCCAGGTGGAAGTTCGCCGGCCGTAGCCTCCCGGCAAGGCCCGTTTGTCAGGCAAAATAAATAAACCTGGGACGCGGGTTCGCGTCCAATGCAAACACATAGTGAGCAGCTTCTCCACGGTTGTGATTTCACCCGATACGCCAGGGTTTTGGGGCTGCAGCTATCCGCTAGATGGGTTAATTCTGCTTCTGATGCTCGGAGAGCACCTGTGCTGGAGAGTTCCTTCTCATTTCGAATATGATCGCATTGTCCCACACCCTGGTTGCAAAGCAGTCACTTCAGCTCGCCTGCACAGCTTCCCCCCCCCAGGCATGGAGGTGCCTGAGCGGGAAGCACCAAGACCAGAAGAGGGACCCGCACGCTCTGAGGGCACCTCGAGTGGCATCTATAGCTCCCTTTATCATCACCTACACCTACTGTCAGGTTGCCATGAACCGCCAAGCTCTCATCGTAAAAAAGACTCATTGGTCAGCCTGGCCCACAGAACTGACGCGACCATTAGCTCACGACATCCAGAACCAATGGGAATGTCCACATGAGGGAGAAGGCATGTCGAGGGCTGCCATACTCCCTAAGCGAAGGAGTGAAGGAGATTGGCGGGAACCGTCGTTTTGCAAAGATGTGGCTTTTTTGGGAGTGCGGCAGCAGTGCTGAGAGTGCCTCTCTGTGCAGACTAAATCCGGCCCACTT
This sequence comes from Brienomyrus brachyistius, assembly GCF_023856365.1. Taxonomy (NCBI): domain Eukaryota; kingdom Metazoa; phylum Chordata; class Actinopteri; order Osteoglossiformes; family Mormyridae; genus Brienomyrus; species Brienomyrus brachyistius. Next base: position 10,099,444 of record NC_064547.1, on the reverse strand, counting down.
TCGCCGTTTTGTGGCCCCCGAAGAATGATACCCTCTTTGTGTGTGTGTCTGTGTGTGTGTTTTATTTTAAATAAAATTCTCCTCTCTCCAGGCTGCATTTGCTTGTCTTCTCAGCATGAGTGTTTAATCTTTTCAGGGTGTTCAATTGGGCCGCTGAATGAGGCCCGTCTCCTTCTCGCTTGGAGCTCTGCAGCTTATTCTAAACCCCTAATCGCTGAGCAAACACTGCCGCCGCACCCCCGCTCCTTTTTTACACCGGCCACAATATCGCACCGCCCTCCCGTTTTCGTCTCCTCTCCTCTCACCCGCATTTTGCTCTCGGGTACGAAGCTCCGCAGAAGCCGAGGTGTCCACCTGCACCACCTTCAGACTGATGTTTCGCGTTTCTGCCTGATTGGAGAACTTTTCTTTTTCACGTTGGTTTAATTAGTCCTGAGATCTGTTTTTTTTTTTTTTTTTTTTTTTCCTTGAATTTTTTTTTGGGGTGGTGGGTTGGTTGTCTGAGTCCCTCAAACTTGTCAGTTTCAGCTTCCCTTGGTGTTTGACGCTACATGAGTAGCGTGATTGTTCCCGGTGTGTGTTTTTTTTTTGCCTGGCTGGCTGGCTGCTCTTTCACACAGTTTCTGTTCAAACTGTACTTCAGTGCTGAAACACAAAGGCTTTAGCAGAGTCTGTCCTCCTATTGATTAGGAAACCATGCAGTAAATTGAGGGGCGCATCTGCCCACCCAGCCCCTCAGTCCCCGTGGAAACCCGAACAGTGTCAGGTTCAGGGTAATCTTTGTCTTGGTGGCTTGCCTTTAACCTCGGCCTGGCTGAAATGTGCCCCCCCCCCGCAAATGTTTTAATGACGTTTCTGTCCCACAGAGGAAGCTGCTGGCCATCTACCTCCACAGTGACACCAGCGTGCTGGCCAACGTCTTCTGCTCTCAGATGCTGTGTGCCGAGTCCATCGTCTCATATCTCAGCCAGAACTTCATCACCTGGGCCTGGGATGTCACTAAAGAAGCTAACAAAGCCAGGTACTGTCTGCCCCAGTACCCAAAGAGCCCAGGAAATTATCTCTCTGTCCTCAGCTTTCCAGGTCTGTGGGACGTGGTGTAGCTTAGCTGTTATTGGTGGACGATACCTTCATGGAGACGCTCCCAGCCTCTACTGCCGCCCTTCAAGTCATACTGCTCCATCCTGAAAAGGGGTTAACGCCAGTGCATGACAAAGGAAGTCGTGTTTGCAGAATAAGACCTCTGTTGACCAATCCTTTCTAATCTGCCTGAATGGACGGGCCAATTATACGTGCAGGAATGAAGATTTCCTCCTGGGTAATATCTTTATTTCAGCCCAGTGCAGGCATCCTAATCAGCTGCCCAGTGCCATGTTTGCCCCCAGGTGCCCGTCCCTCTGTCAGGGGCACATGTCCAGCGGGGGGGGGGCGAGGCAGGGATTTGGGGAGAACCGGTCAGCAGTCATTAATTGACCAGATGTCCCTCCCAGTAAGTTTTGCATCTGCCCTTCTCCCCGTCGCCTGTCGTTAATTTTGTGCTTAAGTCGTACCTAACTAACTTTCTCAAGCCCTCATCTGTTGACCCGAAAGCGAAGCAGGATGCCCCGCCCTTTGCACCATGCCCCAGGTGTGCGGGCGGCGGCGGCAGAGCAGAGCAGAGCAGAGCGGGCGCGGCCGGCATCCAGATGGAGGCTTGATTGAGCCCAGCGGCCGCCATGGCTCCAGGGCAGGCTAAAGCTTTTCCTTTCAGCAGGCTGCCCTGCTAAGCCCACCCCCTGGAAGGAGGCGTTTAAGAGAGATTTGGTGGAGGTGGTGAGGGGGGAGGGCTGGACTTTCAGACTCTGACCCCATTTTTTAATTTTTTTTTTTAATTTCCTTTTAGGATACTCCTTGCCTCATTCTGCTGCCTTTCTCCTACTTTTTGCCCCAGCTGAGTCATTTTATCGCAGATTAAAGGCGGGCAACATCTGGAGCTTTTCATAATGCATAGCACAAGACACACGCGCGCACACGCACACACACACAAACGCGGGCTCACATTCTCACGCTCCTGGGTTGGAACTGACTGACTGTGATTGGCATTAGTGCCGAAGAGGTCCCGGCTGCTCCAGCCTCTTTTCATCCAGGAATCTGCTGGGTTTCCTCGCTTCGCTTAACGATATTCAGGACGGGAGTCATTGTACGCGAGAGCAGCTTTCCGGGGCCGTTGTCATTCTTGCTCCCGGCCCGTGGGGATGTCATGCATTTCTGAATGCTAATGTGTAAGATATTAAAAAGTGAAATTCAGATCTGATAAATGCATGATATTAAATAGTTTCCAGTACTTTGTAATGTATTGTACAGTGTGCATGGTTTGAAATATGCAGAGGTAATTTTGATTTTATACTTCCTGTGGAAGACACTGAAAACAGATGGGAGCTGATTTAAAGAACAAGGAGTAGCCCTGTGACATGTGTTTTAAAACGTGTCATCACCCTCTCCTGCGCATTTTAGCATATCATTTTTTTTTTTGTGTGTGTGTGTGTGTGTCTGAAAAGCTGACGATTTTAGAACCCGACACATCTAACATGTTCCTGCAAAGATGGGGTGAGAACTGTTTACAGTGAAGTATTGTTTTTATGGCATGAAACTTTTCAGCGTGACCTGAATCACAGCAGACCGCTCTGAGGCATCATCAGTAAGGTGGATATAGGGTGGAAACGGTCATTTTACATTAGGAATTGAGGGAGAACACGCTACGTCTCAACATTTAACTTATGAAATGGATCAAGAATTAGAGAGGGCTAAATTGTGCACAAGTTAGGTTTTCTTAGGTTTCGTCCAACCACTTCTGCAGCATTCGCTATGGGCGTAGCATCCTACAATCCCTTTTTTTCTGCATGTCTGTGCATGCTTGGGTTCATAATTACTTTGTTTGAGAGGTCAGTCATGATAGCAAAGAATTATTTTGTTCAACCAGTGGAAATATCTAGAGAATAAGTCTTTGGAAAAATGAGTGTTATAAGACCTTGATTAAAGGCAATTACCAGTGCATTAAATTACAATTTCATTATCAGGCAGGTTTGATCATATTCAGGTTTCTTTGTACATTAGTTACAAATGATTTGTCATTATTTAAACCTTTTAAAAGGAAATGGACCTGGTTAAACATTTGAGGCATATTTAAGTCGTTTGGTAGATCTAGTGTTCAAATTAGCATCAAATGTGAAGTGTGATCTAATTACTTTTGTTGGGAGTGTGTTGTTTTGAGATGGAAGTTCTGTACAAATGTCTCAAAAGTAGAAGCCAGTGAAATGCGAATGACTATAATGAAGTTTTACGGAGTACCAGGTGAGACGAAATTACGTATCTTCAGGACTATGGTGCAAACATACAACATGCATTGCAACTGACGAGTGTACAACATATTGTGCAAATACAACATATAGTGCAAAAAGACTGGACTGTGCTGTGAATTGACAATGGTATGACATAGTACAGGAGATCAGTTATGTCAGAGAGTCCAGTCTGTCATGGGGACAGTGGCCTCTGGTTTTATCGTATCTCCTCCTGCATCCTACACCTTGTTAGAGTTACCTAACAAGTTCGGGTATCGACCTCAGTCCATTGGGGAACAAAGTGGTGTTTACTGTCATCACCCTCCATTTCACCTCTGCCCTATGGTGTGCTTTTCCTGGTCGTCAAAGACTTGGCTAGTCTTTGGAATACTGCTGGATACCTGTATCCCTGGTCCAAAATCTTTTCTGATAGCCAGGCTTGCCATCAGGTAGGCTTTTTTTTGCCAGTTGACTGTGACTGAACTGATGGCCAGATAATGGCGGCTGTTTTAGATTTTTCTGGAGGAAATCCATTGAATGTGTTGACGAAGCAGCACATGAACCTCTGTTGGACCAAGCCACCTCCCTGGGTCATTTCGACCCCGGCACCACGTGTCAGACAGAATGGCTGTTCCATCGTCTCCCTCTGTAACCGACACCATGCTGCCCATGCTGAAGGCACTCCATTCTGCTCTCCATTTTTAACTTCCTGATTAGTGGTGACTTATCGTTCTGCACTCTTCCTTCCTTCATTTCCGTGACCTCTGCTACTCCACCTATGCCAATACTACTTCTTTTTTTTTATTATGCAGTTATTAAAACACATCTTATTAAAATGAGAGGAAAAGAGCTAATCTATATTTGCATTCAGTCAATGGCAATTCATTAATATTATGACATTTACAGTGAGCTCTCGGGTCTGCCTGCTACCCTTTTCCTTTAGTGAAATGTTAATTTAAAGTTCTGTCTTTGTAATGGAATAAAAAATCCTTTCTGCTCTATCAAGTCGGCAAGGCTGGTTAGGAATACTAATTCATCTCCCACTCCTCAGATGGATTGAGTTGGCTTTAAAGTCTTTTGTGCAGCAAGACTAATTTTCCAATTTCTGGAGACTGGAATTTTTATTGGATCCATTTTCTTTTCCGGTCCCAGGTTACTAACCATGTGTACGAGGCACTTTGGAAGCGTGGTCGCGCAAACCATCCGGACATACAAGACTGATGAGTTTCCTCTCCTCCTCATTGTCATGGGCAAACGGGCGTCCAATGAAGTTTTAAATGTCATCCAAGGTAAGGAATGGAATGTCTCTATGGCTAAAGACCATCCGCACATGTCTGTCCAACCGGGGTGTTCCGGTCGATTAACCAGTCTGTCCCGTTTCAAGGGAACACAACGGTGGATGAGTTGATGATGAGGCTAATGGGAGCTATAGAGATCTTCACTGCCCAGCAGCAAGAAGACATCAGAGATGAGGTAAGAGTGCTGGAGAGCCGCTCAAGGACAACGAGAGAAGAAAGCATGCTGGGGCATGTGATGGTTATGTTGGTCATGGCCTGGAACTTCATGGCGAGTCATCTTGCATTCTTTCGGCGTACAGTAACCTTCCCTCGTCCTCCCCGCATATCTTCTGCCAGGGGTCTACAGACAGCTGGGGCATCACCCAGACACCTTGCTTTCCACTAGAGCCTAAACTGAACCGGAAGCAAATGGCTAGTGAACCTTCAGGGATTTGCGGTAGCTGGCGGAGCAGATCTGGCCAGCCTAGAGGAGAATGAGTCTCCTGAAACCTCAGGGGTGGGCGATGTGTTCTAAATGAGATTGTGAGTCGGGATGGGCTGCATCGTGCAGCATATATTGCGGCTGGCATTGCTTCGTGCTCTCAGACCGCTCAGACCCCACAGCAATCGTAGACTCCCAAGTTGTGGTGCGGCCTCCCCCTCCTGTCTGGAAGCTCACCAGTGGGGACAGTGCGTCTTCTGCGTAAGTCCTGGGGCCCCAGAGATGATCCTAGACAGTAAATGGGAGGCTTAATATCACCCGAGAAACTTTTATTCTAACCTCCTGAACTTTACACTTTGTTTTTCATTTCAAAAGTTCTCGAAAAAATAAATATTTTTGCTTCATATTTGTATATCTGGGTCTTTTTTTAGGAACCGAAGCATATTAATCTTTAAAAGTGATGGAACGCAACCAAAATATTCAAACAATGCTTTGAAGGGTTATTTTTCTAAATTTATTCTAGTAATAGGTTTAGGCTTCGAATTAAGACACGTTATCTTCAAAATATTTTTCTTTAACATGACTTTGTAAATGTTCTAGAATACTAATGGACTGGTAAGCACAATTAAACATCGGTCACATGGAAAAGCAAGAATGTTATGACAGGTATGAGGAGAATGCTCTGTTAGTTTTTGACAGCTTCCTACAGATTCCTGATTTGTTCCTGTATTGAGAGAGCAAGTGATAGTGCTGTCGCGTGGATCCGTCTGTTATCAGCCACTTGTCATTCTGCTCACTCCGTCAGACGTAAGATCGCTGGCTCTGATTGTCGGACTATCATGGATTTGTTTAAATACTTGAGTGACCTTTCAGGGCACAAACTATCGCCATTATTAAATGTTTTTCCTATGCATTGATTGCAGAATCGGAGGGGAATATTGACTGCTGGGAAGTAATTATTACCTGTGTTATCCTTGAGAAAGTAGAAAACAAGATTAATTAGTACATAGTATATTTAAAAATATTGAACCCAAATTCACTGCAAACAGGAATATTGAACAGATGGCAAGATTCCAAGCTAACATTCATGAGAGTTTAATCAAATTCTGTAATTTTCCCATCGATCTAGATTTATTTGTTTAGCTATTTAGCTACCTATCCTACTGTCTGGCTACTACCTTCTGCTGTGTGAAATTCAATGTCTGTAGTGTCCTATTTAAGTAAATTCATAGCTGGAAAATGGAATTTCCATCAGTGTAATAAATCAGCATAAGTCTGTCCTGCTGTATGACGTCGTCCTTGCAAACTCGGAGAACGAAGGCTCTCCATTTTGGGAAAGTTCAGGTTACCTGCAGCCCAAGGGTGAACGTGGTGATTAGATACGGCTTGACATCCCGCTTACTTCAGATCACATTTTTGGTAGTCTGCCTCTGTTAACCCGGTGTTTTCCCAAAATGAGTCAGTGGCAAGCAGTAATGAGATGAGAAAACACTGAAGTTATTATCTATAAGGGGGCCTGGGGGTTGTGTGTTTCTTTTGAGTTAGCGTGCGATACCTGGTGTGAGTAGTGTCTTGTTGGGCTGTCTTACGTTTGCATTACAAGGGGTGGGCAAAAAAATGAAAATGCTGAAATTGCATCAGTATCAAGAACCTCATAAGGAGCTGGGCAAAGCTTTGGCTTCAGAAGAGTTTCAGTCCTTCCTAGAGTGCTGTCATACTGTACGATGTGGGGGGGGGGTGTTGAAAAGCCAACCATTTCATTGATGGATGAAGGAAGTGGAAAATCTTTATCACGTTCACAAACTTCTCATGAAGGTCCCGGATGATTGGATCTGGTGATTGGGGAGGCTTTGGAAGGTGTCGCCTTCATCTGAGTGATCATGAAGCCAGGGTCCAAGTTTGTCTTTGCCCACTGACCTTGGATACAAGTTGGTTCTGAATGGCGGCGCTGCCATAAACTCTAGCCTTACGAAGCTCACATTGTGTACAGCTTTTATGGAAACGGGGTCACAGACGTGGTGATTCAGTGCTGCAGTAATTTGGAGGCTGTGCTTTGGTGACATGCCTGTCATGTGTCCTTGTCTGCCTTTCATCTACATTGTCATGATATTCAACATTTGCAGCAGTGTTTCTAATTGTGATTTTGTGCATCCCTTCTCATGTCGGGTGTGTGTAGTGTACATATGTGGGGGTTTTTTTGGTTGACAGGGCTCAGACTTTGATTTCGAAGAAAGCAGAGAATCCCAGGAATCAGATGCTTCTCACAAATATAACTTGAGCCCTCTGTTTAAGCAGAAGTGCAGAGACGCTTCCATTCTGCTCTGAATGGGCTTGACTGACAGTTAAGGCAGAAATGCTGTCAAGACACTCGCATACTGGATGGATGACGAACTGGCAGAGATACCTGGAAGCAACACCTCTTGTCATTCCTGCTTGCATGGGCGTTACGCGGTGACACAGTGTTTCAAAGTGAGCACGTTGGATGGCACAGTTCCTGAGGCAGCACCCTAATCTGTAACCCCCAGGAATGTGAGCGGCTCCGGATTCCGTCCGGCATGTGAAATCAGCTTCACGCCTCTACATGGCCTTGCCCTGAGTTACTTTGCTCACCCTCTTATCCTCTATGATTGCATTTCATGATCTCCCTCATTTTATTATTGTTTTTTATACTTTTTACTTTTTTGCTTCCTGCATAGTTTGATTTTGGAGCCCCCCTGTTGGATAGGAGCCCCTCAGCACAGCACTGTCCCCTCCCTCCATTCCTCGCCATGGCACTCTACTCTGAAGGGTGTCTCTCTCTGTCCTAGACTATGCTTTGCTTCCCATGTGGGATTTTTCCTCAAGCAGCCAATCAGCCCCTCTCTCCTTCTTACCGTCCTGCCAACGGTTTCCATGTGACCTCAGAAGACACTCTTCTGTTTTAACTTCACCCCACCCCTTCCCACCATCTCCTTTTAGCTCTTTAGAAAGCCTCACATGGTGAGCAGGTAGGCAGTCCGCTATGGCCGCTGCCGTGCTGGGCCTCGCCAGTCTCCAGCTCTGGGTCCCACCGCACTGTGGCTGCTCCCATGCTGGGGGCCACTGTTCTCTGCAGTGTGACTCCACAGGAACAGCGATGCCCCCTGTACTCATCGTGCCATTGATAACTTGCAGAGGGTCGCTATGTTTCCTCTAACGAGCTACATCTTGCTCGGTTTCTGCTGCAGGATGAGCGTGAAGCCAGGGAGATGGTGAAGAGAGAGCAGGACGAAGCTTACCGCCTGTCATTGGAGGCTGACCGCAGGAAGGTGGGATATGTTTGTATCTTACTGTTTCTTTGTTAAATGTTTCTTTCATAATGACTATCATAGTTTGGCTCCTTAGTAGAAGTGAAAAGAAGCCAGGAGAAAATTATCCATGTATAGGGTGTGGGTCCCTAGACAGCTGGAGAGCACTTCAGATATCAGCTGTCTTGTAAAGGGCCCCGCTGATGACAGACTCCGCCTCCTAGGGGTCTTATTTGACCCCCTCAAAGCCACGTCCGGTGCAGGGGCCCTGGCTGGCTGGGACCTTAATCAGCTGCTGTTTGGCATTGCAGAGGGAGGCCCAGGAGCGGGAGGAGGCAGAGCAGGTCCGCCAGGAGCAGATCCGGAGGGAGCAGGAGGAGGAGCGCGAGGTGAGCTCTCGGAGGCGTGTCGGCGTGTCACGGGTAAGCTGATGTGGCAGCGGCATGCGGACTCAGGTCTCCAGTAAACATGCCTTTCATATCACCTGAATGATGGTTTAACGTCGAGCCCCTTAATGCAGTCTCATGAAAGGCAGGAGTCCATTAGGAGCCAGGCTACACGCTGTGTGCACGCGTATGTATCAGTCCCTTTGTCAGATCCAACAGTGAAGAAAGTGGATAAATGGCCACAGAAAGCTGGCAGGTGTTTCCTACGTGGGGAACAGAGGCCGTCTTGGTCGGGCTGTCACATTAGTCAAAGAAGAATCTAACTTTTAATTGTGTTACATCGCCAAGGCGGGGTCCCCCACTTCCAGAAGAAAATCCCCCCCCCGGTCACAGGTGAGGGGACCGTGCCCACAGACGCACACATGGTACACGTGGGTGGGCTGATAGGTCGCCCACACCTGTTACGTCAGGTTCGTCTCCCCCATGAGCTGACCAGTCATAGCGCTGTTTGCCATGTGCAGAGAGCCGTTCACGTGTCACGCTGGACAAAGCCACCACACCTCCCCTATCATCCATACCAGTGCTCATCCGAGGTAATGATCCCCCCCCCCCCCCAGGTGGCGCCAGCAAACAGCTCGACTGAGGACTTCTCCGGTTTCATCTATGGCCAATTATCTGCGCGTTGTATAGCGTTCAGGTCCGGGTCTGTAGTTTATTTTAGGGCGAGTGCTAGGAGGACACATTGGAAAGTTTTAGGCATGATGGGGAGTCTCGGCGTGGAGGTGCTCGCCATGGGAACGCTGACCTGCGGAGAGCGTTGTGCAGCTGTGACTCGCCGATCATGTGGCTATAATTAGCATGTCGTCACTGACAGCGAGCCAGAACAAAAAGCGTAAGGCCTCCAGTCACAGACCCGCGCGGCTCCGTCGTGCCATGCTAAGCTCACGGCGCGCTCTACACACCGCCCAGCAGGGAGAGCGCAGAATCGCTAATGGCTCGTTAAACCCATCGGGGCTGCCAGGCAACTCGTCTTCTTGATTATTCTCCTGCACAGTTAACTTTTGAAGATTCCGGTGATCAGAGATGCACCATGCTTGACTCAGCATGTTCAGGTGGGAACAGCTGACTCATCTCTTTGATTCAGAGAAAAATGCCTAATTTCTTCAATTTGATTAGTAAGGTCCTGTAACATCTGACACCTCCGGTCAACAGCCCCTCCATGTATCCTAACATGAGTGGGTTGCTTCATGGGTTTAGCTTGGCTGTACTTCCGATAAAACAAATACTGGTCTACATGACGATGATGATGATGATGATGATGATGATGATGAAGGAAATAGCAAGGAAGCGGCAGATGGGGGGGCAGATGGGAGGTGGGGTGTGTTTCAGGGGAGCAGGTGTCATTATTTTTGGGTATCAGGTCCGGCCCCTTCAGGTGCTCCTCCCTTCCTCTGTGACGTTTCCTCCTGTGGTGAGAAGATACTTAGGAGTGCTCTTTGTGTGAGTCGGCCCACGTCCGCAACGGTCCCCGGTGGGGCTCTGGCTCTGCTCCTGTCCCCTGAGGCCCTTTACGTGGCCCCGCCCGAGGGCCCCTCACACGCGTGCTCACCAAGATGGGAGCTGCTAATGAGCTACTGTTGGACACTTTTATGAAATATAATTGCATTACGGTCGGTAAATAAAGCCGGCATGTGTTGCCACAGCATATGCTGCCAACTGTCAAAACAGGCGAAAACCACAGAGGTGCTGCTCTGCGACATCAGCGGCCCAACTCATTCCCGCCCAGTAGGGGGCGACCCCTCCTCGTTCCCATCATTATAAATAAATGCATCATAACACCTGCAATGTGGCTGCCCTCTTTGTCATGGCCTGCTGTGTTATTGTTTTATTTTAGCCTTGCCCCTGTCACCGGTGAGTATCAGCTGCTCTGTCGAAATCGGCACCCGGCTTGTACTGTATAATTACAGCATTTGCCTGTCGGGGTATCGCCTTAGGGTTCAAAGGACAGCCTATATGCTTGGCTTGGTACACTGGTGCTTTTTGGCTCGGAAAATGGAGCAGGTCTTCTTTGCCTCAGCATTAGCCCTTTATCTGAGTGACTACTGCCGCTTTTGCAGGCCATCCGGCTGTCACTGGAGCAAGCGCTACCCCCGGAGCCCGAGGACGAGAGCGACGTGCCCGTCAGCAAGCTGCGCATCCGCACACCCAGCGGCGAGTTCCTGGAGCGACGCTTCCTGGGGAGCTGCAAGCTGCAGGTGCTCTTTGACTTCCTGGCCTCCAAGGGCTTCCCCTGGGACGAGTTTAAGATCCTCACCACCTTCCCCCGCAGAAACGTAAGTAGGATTGCGCCCCCCCTCGTTAGACGTGACCTCGGCCGCCTCAGCTAACCGCCAGTGCTGACGGCGATCGTTAACCCCCCCATCCCCCCTCCCGCGTTAACAAATAACTTTTCTTTCGCGATCGAGCCATGAGACAGACGGCTCCTTGGAATCGGATTGTAACATCTCTGCAGGAAAATGTTCCTTGTAATAATTGGGTTTTTAATCCCACCAGCTGACTGGAGTTTGTTGCTCATCGGCGTCCCCTGTGTGTGGAGAGTGAGACTGCGGGGATGGTTGGACGCTTGCAGTTTAATTAAAAGCCAAGGCGAGCTAATGAGCACTTTCTGTGTGTGCGTGTGTGTGCGTGCCCGCGAGTGTTTTATTTCTATCCACAAGTGCATTTATAATTTGGCGAATATTAATTAGGAGCCCTGTATGCACAAAAGAGCACTGGTTACTTAAGATACAGTCAGCAGTATTCACCTCCGTTCCCCCACACCCTCTCAGCACTGCCGCTGCCCTGGTAATTAGAGGCAGGGCTGGTACACTCGCTGGCATGTAGCTAATGAGCATCGCTTTAACTACCTGGTTAATTAGACTTGTTGGAAATAATATGGGCCTTCCATTAATCAAGAGAAGTGTGCAGGCCTGCCCAGACAGCCTGCTACTGTGGTCCATGGGGAGTAGGTATGTGTGTGTGCATCTACATGCACGGAAACATACACACACACATGCAGGAATAAACAGTGCAGGGCTTCCACACAGAAGCAGCATGCCGGACGTCCACCGAATGAGAGCGAGAGATTCGCTTTATTCCGGCAGATCGTTCCCGAGCACCGGCAGCAGTTGGCGTCCTAATTTCATTAAAACCGGCCCACAGATCGCCGGCACGGTGTCCCCAGACTCGCAGTGTAACGAAGGATTAGCGGTTGTATGACCGATTCCTTGCATTGCTACGAAGGACGGATTTTGGCATGCCGGGGCCCAGTGTCTGCCAACGATAAGGAAGTAGCTAAGCAAGGCGGCCGGGGACAGGCTGATTGGGCTGTTTGTGATTCCCTTCCCTGAGCTGGGGTTCCTCTCCGTTTTAGTCCTGCCTGCCCGGCTGCTTCATTCTAGTGTGGCTTTGTGTGGCAAGGGCTGTGGTGGGGAGCGGGGCAGTGCAAACCTACTGGGTTCTTGGCTAGGCCTCCGGTGTTTTCTGTGGCTCCCAGGTAAGACATCTCTGTGTTGCTCAGAATGGGACAGACACCACACTGGACAGCTGTGTGAGACAGGCACCACACTGGACAGCTGTGTGAGACAGGCACCACACTGGACAGCTGTGCGAGACAGGCACCACACTGGACAGCTGTGCGAGACAGGCACCACACTGGACAGCTGTGCGGGACAGGCACCACACTGGACAGCTGTGCGGGACAGACACCACACTGGACAGCTGTGCGGGACAGACACCACACTGGACAGCTGTGCGGGACAGACACCACACTGGACAGCTGTCTAGCTGCTGAGGACCCATCATACGATGGGTGAAGGTTTGTGCCAAGACGGGGTTTAGCTTTTCAGGACAAATGGGGTCCTAAAGAAAAGGTCGGTTCCAGCGAAAGCAGGTAATATTGCGATTCTGAAGCAGATTTCTGAAATCTTCAGCAAGCAAAAACTCGACGCAGACCAGCTCCGTCCTTAACAGTAGCGGCTGTTCTTATTTTTTCGATCGAGCTGTCAGCCCTTATGGAAATATTTGGCGGCTCTCATGCTGAGTGGAAGCAACCAGGTTTTAATTTTTTCCCCTCATCACTCCACCAGGCAAGGTGTGCACCCCCCCCCCCCCCCCCAGTCAGCCTGACAGGTTACCTATCATGGAGCCAATATACCGTTTCACTATTCACTCCTCACACAGTTCTGGTCCCGACCCGCAAGCTCCGCACTGTTACTCCATGTTGTCGCTTCGCTCTATTATTCTGCACCGTTGCTCCTCACCTCACATTGATGGGGGGGGGGGGGTTGCTTTTGTGTTGGTGTGGAATAGCTCTGTGACCAGATTGCTTTTCTGCTTAAGAGGAGCTAAAAGCCCAGCCCTGCTCCCCCGGGAGCGCAGCCCCATTCAGCCCCCAGCTCCTGTTTTACGCCCCTGCGCTACGTGTTGTCGTCATTCCTGGAAGCAGATAATGAACTCCCACTGTTTCAGTAATTGGCCGAATAAACACTTGACAACACGATTTTAAAACAGACGAGCTATTTGGTTTTAATTAACATGGAAACTAAATGGCTTCATCAAAGAAAATCATTATTGCAGCTGTGCGTTGGGGAATGTTTGAAACCTGCCTCTTGCTTTGTTTTTATTGTGCTTTACGGTATACGAGTCACTTCCACACTGAGTTCTTTTCTTTTTTTAAAAAAAAAAAAAAACATGTTGGTTGAATCCCATGAACTTGCTTTTCTGACCTTATCTTAGCTCTCACTATTTCCAGCATTTCTTCTCTTCAGATTTCACCTCTGACTGCACTGTTAAGATGCACAGTCACCTACATTTACCCTTAAAATGGAATCTTCTCTCAGAATCGGCCTGTCTGCAGGGATGCGGGGTTAGTTTGCTGTAACACCAAAGCACCCATCCGGCTTGAGGAGGCCCCACAGGAGTAAATGGAGGGGAGGGGAGGGGAGGGGAGGGGAGGTAGGCTGGTGGGTGGGTGGGTGAGGCCTCAGGTCACGGGTGCCATGTTCTCTGAGCAGTGGCCGGCACTAAAACAGGCCCTCTTTGCTGTATCCGAGGTGGCATGCAGGCAGGTCGTGACGCGGAGGGTGGCAGTCGACCACCAGGCGGAGAAAGGATCTGTTCACCGGGCACCTGCACACACTGGCGGCAGAGATGGGGTGCCAGCCCGAGCGGCCAGGGAAACCGGAGCACCTTGGCGGGGGGGCAGAAGCAAGCCACTGAAAAGAACAGCTTTGTTTATTGACAGATGCTGCCGCGCTCGCGGCTCCTTAATTGGACGACAGTGTAAACAATCGCCAACGGCAACCGGTTCTGGTGTCAGCATGGCATGTCGGTTTTGATCCCGTCCCGTCGTGTCTCTTACAGAGCCCCCACCACACGCAGATACTCGCACCTCCCTCACTGGTGCCCCCCCATCATACGTTCCTCCGCCGGGTCCCGCCGGTCTCGCTCGGCTCATTAACGCAGCCCGCCCGTGCCAAACGCCGGCGTGACAATGGCAGAGAGGCGCTCTTCCTCCCTGCTTGTTTGCAAAACATCGTAATGTCATCTGTTAGCGCCCCCCCCCCCCCCCCCCCCCCCGTCCTCCGTGTCACCCTCTCCCCGCGCTGCTAAGTCACGCTGAGAGACCAGCCGCCCTAATTGCATGTTAATCTGAGTGGAGCGCAGACAATCATAGGGCGTTGGAGCGACGCCCCCACATTTAAATGTCGTTTGTCGTTATGATAAATGTGTAGAGTTTTTGCGTAAAGGGTAAAAGTGCAGTGAAATAATTGAAATAGCGTCCTGATGTGTTATTTAGTGTACAGTTAGTAACTGAATATTGTCAGTCGGAGTATTCTGGGTTGTTTGGTCAGTCAGGGCTTTGATTGTGACAACACATGCATCGTTTGCGTCATTACGCCCGTGCCGTGTGGTGAGGGACGGGCTTAATCAGGTCCAGTCTGTGCGGCACGGGGCTGCCTGCACTAGAGGGGAACTCAGCGAGGGGTGCGGCCACAGAGGAGGGCGGTGATGAGTGATGGCTGATGGGTTTGCCTGATGCTCTATTTAAACAGTTATGCAAGCAGCGGAGAACAGCAGTTTGGACTGGCGATTAATATGTTTTGACATGTGATGCATGAAATAAGAACAGTATGAAATTTCAGTCATGGCTTTTGATTTAAAGTAAAGAATACTCTTTAGGAATTTGATATCAGTGCGCCTGGCGTACCTGCGGACACTGGGATTCTGTTAGGGGCAGCCATGCTGGGTGGACTGCAGGTCCTTTCTGTTATTCTGATCCTGCAAAGTCCATTTCTGGTTCCCTTGTAGCCAGTAATTTCTCGATTGTTTCCTTTTGCCGTGCATGATGTCCTGAAGTCTTTGGCCAACCCATTGGGATGGTGAGTTTTGGGGGTGTGAGTCAGGGTTTGATTCCAGGCCTTTTCAATTCTGCGGCGCCGTGACCTCATCACTCACCATAATAAACGTCCTTCCTTGTTCCTCAGCGCCCCCCCCCCCCCCCCCCCCATCCGGCATGTAAGGCGCGTGTCATGCCGCATGCAGGAGTGTGCGCTGCCCTCAAAGGCGTCAGGGTCTCCGGCCTCTCGGGTCTACAGCCTCGGCGTCGTGACAGGCCGCGTCCTGCTTGTTAATTAGCATTGCGGTGGCCATAATGGGGGGCTAATCTGTGGGTGTGACCCGCAAGAGGCAGATAAGCCAGCGCGGGCGAGAGCACAGGTGCGGGGCAGCAGCCTATGTAAGGCGAGACAGCCTGGCGATTATCGGGCTTTACCTGTGTATCCGGAGCTCGTGTAGAACAACACCGATGGCGAGCTTGTTAGTGGAGATAGCTAGATGATTGTGCACGTGGGTGGCAACCGGGGGCTGGGGGCGCGGGGGGGCACACAGTCGCTTTAGTAAGTCATGCTACATGCCAGACCAAAAGGTGTTTCTTCACCCGATACGTTGCAGGTTTGTCTGAATTAACATAGTATTTCTTGGTGTCCGTCATTTATTTTCATACCTTTACACCTGTGCCCCCTCATCTCTATGGCTGGGCAATCGCAGCGTTCGGGATGTGACATTTAGACTCGTATTGGCAAACAAAATGCCTCAGAGCGTGGACAAGCGTAGCGTCAGGCAGTCAATTTGCATATCTTATACATAGACAAATCCTCAACATCCATATATTAATTTACATTATATTTACATATAATGTTTTTTCAGAATTATGGATGCCATCAAACGGACAGACATATATGGGACACTGGATTTTATGCAAACTGAATATTAACGACTATTGTGGAAAGTATTATATGTGTAACATGAAAGGCTTGAACACAAGTGTAGATTTATGGGTGTTTCTGATGCAGAAACAGTGCAATTTTCTTTAACATTTAACATGAGCAGTTGCATACAATGAAATATAGACATAAGTGAACATTTAAAATATATATCTGTTCCTGTCCGCATGACTTTTTCCCTGCTAAGGTTGACCTTTGCATGCAATTGCCCGGCTACTTCTGACGGTTAGCACTTGACCAGCACAAACATGGCCCGGAGAAGGTGTCAGTGCGGCCGGCCAGTCTGCTGGGGTTGCTCCGGGGGAGAATGACCCTTAGGAAAGCAAATATGAGGAACCTCTGAAAGAATCAATGTCCCGGAAAGCCCAGAGCTCCACTGGCGATTGGCAGCTCAGCCTGTCAGGCCAGCGCAGTGACCGCAGACACGCATTTCATGACACTGCAGACAATGTAAACTCGCACTGTGTGTTTTACCAATCTGTCGGGCTGTTATCACAGTAAATGGCTGTTTTATTGACATTATTGGGTCATTTATGCTGTAGCTTATCCCCGGGGAGTTTGTTAAAGTACTTTGTATGTGAATTGACACGGCAATTTGTTATTCTAACACTAAAATAGTGTTCCGGTCTGGTCAGAAAATTGCAGCTATTTGATGTGAAAGTGAATTCATCTCATACAAATTTGACTGTTTAGAAACATTTAAAAAATATACATTTCTCTTATTTTGTGTTATCATTGTCTCATAAAATACTTAAAGAACAGATGGTTTCTCCTTATAGAACTGTTCAGTTTTTGAGACATGAGCTCATCCTTGCGCTCAGCAGTCAGCCGACCTCACTGCTGACCCCATGCTGTCCGAAGCTCAGTATCGGCCAGTTGCTGTCTCCGTAACATCAGCATTCACCCCCGTCTTGTTTTCTTATCCCTGCCCTCTCAGATCAGCCAGCTGGATCCAGCGTGGACTTTCATGGAGGCCAAACTGTTCCCTCAGGAGACACTTTTTTTGGAAGCCAAGGAGTAGAGCCCTTTTACCAGGGGAGGAGCAGGCTGGCGGAGCAGCCAGAAAAAACCCTGGAGTGGATCGCATCTGCACTGTCTCTGTCTCTCTCTCTCTCTCTCTCTCTCTTTCTCGCACACAGACACATGGACACGCATACCCACAACAGCGCCCCCAACAGGTGCGGCTCCACACAGCACCTCACATGCAGTGTGTATGTGCATACAGACATGCATACGCAAACCATGCGTGTACACAGGCCGCATGCAGTTGACCACACACTCCTCCCTCACCTGCCATGTCTCTCTTCTCTGTCCACACTCATAAAAAAGACTTTCCCACAAAAAGCTTTTTAGATGTTTTGTGTGTAAAGGGGGGAAAAATAGAAAACAAAAAACAAAACAGACCTTTGGAGGATGCTGGACTCTTGCCACTGACTTTAGGCTCCATGATTTTTGACCAAAGGACAGGCTCACCCATTGCAATCTTCCGTCACCCCCCCTCGCTTACCCCCAGCATCAGTTACCCTGGTTTTGCTGTCAATGCCATGTCCACCGCGATTTTTTCCCTGTTTTGAGTTTAGTTTGGTATACATTATATAAACTTTGACTATGTACCTGCGTGAGCCATTCTCTCTCTCAAAACACACTTGCATGCAACTGTTATTTTGTCCTAATTTTAAGCTTTGTATTATGGAAATTATTTTCTAATTTATGTGTAAATGTCAGTTCAGATTAGCAGAGCTGTTCCCAGCCTTCATTGTTTTAGGTGGACTTTTCAGGGTAGCCACTCAATATCCTTTTGCCTTCAAGGACTATGTTAATATTTTACACTGAATGAAATCCAATAGTTATTGCATATTTATTTTTTAATTGTACTGCCCATTTAAAACTTGTCCTCCCTTTTTATAGAGTGTTCATAAGCTGTTTTTTTAATTTAATTTTTTTTTGCCAATGCTGTGATTGTTAATACCATTATTGGATTCTTATAATTGCCAGCTCTGAGTGTAAACATTAAAATCTACTCAGGATTCTTCAGTTGGCCTTTGGGATTCTTCACGGTTCCAGCTTTGCTCTCTGACCCAAGGAGGGGTACGACAGCTAAACTACCACACGGGACTGTTGCTTTTCACCTATCGGTATTCAGACTGGGCAGGTAACTCTGAAGACAGCATATGGCTTTGAACTGCTGCTTTTTCAGTTCTGGGTCTGCATGCCCAGATTTTCATAACTGCAGCAAGAAGCACCTACAACATGCACTGTGGGGACAGTTTCAGGCAAATAGCATTTGGTCTGGAACATTTTTATCTTTCCGTAATTACACTAACACGTTTAACTGTTAATATATTAACAAAACTACATGTAATATGTTACTTGTAGTTTAAAATTTTATTTGGCGTTTTAATTAAATAAATTTAAAGATTAATATAAAAAAGGATTAATATACTAATATCAGACATGTCAACAGAATAAAACTCCATTCACTCTGGCCATTTTAACTTTTCAAATACAGTGGAAGCCACTTGTAGTGATCAACTGCTTATATGGATAAAGAAACTTGAGACAGAATCATTCCTGTATAAATAGTTTAAATAATTAGTCGTATAGTAATCAAGTAGTCCTCTTAAAATGTTCATTTTGTGTCTTTTTATACATGACAACATACGGAAAAAATTATGGTAATTTTTTTTTTACTTGCCTACTTTGCCTTGCAGTAACCCATCTGTTTCTGGCCAGCTACCTGCTGCGTGTACAGAAAACATGACGGGGAAAAAGAGTAATTTTCTCTGAATGACAAATACACACATCAAATCTTATGCCAAAAATATGCCACCAAGATGCAGCAGCGAAATTACAATAAGGTGTATTTTATGCGCAGTACTGTACTGCATTATATAGTATTTGAATTATACATAATTCAAGTCAAAGTAAACTTTATTGTCATTTGGACCATACAATTCAAGAGTGCATAGTAATTTAATTTGTATGGTACTGTAATCTGAAACTCGTTTGAAACAGCTGTACTGTATTTTTGAAACGGTCAATAAAATTCAGTAAATAGCGATGCTGTCTGTTTTAATATCTCTTGTTTGTGTACCCTAATAAATACACCGATATCAATTAGTTGATAATCAGCCAGATACATAAAAATTTGGTTACAATGATCATCCGATTATAGTGATCACTTTCACCCAGGCAGATGTGATCACTGTAAGTGGTTTCCACTGTAATTGCCGTGGTGGATTGAATTAATCACTGTTTTTGAACTTGTTGATTTAAATTTCGGTTATAATCAACACTGTATAAAATGTTGTACTGAGGACCTGTCTTCTCCAGATTTGTAGATTCCTTCCTACAGTGATCAAGCCGTTGGTTATCCCTTGTGAGCGTGGCACCCTTTTGTATTCTTTTCTCTTCTTTTTGCTTGAGTGAGAGTGTCCAGACACTTGAGTATGAGCTAAAATGCTAATGCATCAGATAGAACTAAAATACTCAAATGTCAGCCAGAGGTTATGTCGTTAGATATAGTGAATTTGTTTCTAGTTAATTTGACATTTCTGCAAACTGTGAATTAGAGTGCTGCTGGCTGAGATTCTAAGCACCACATGACCATGTGACGCAAAAAGGATTTAATCTGAACGGCTGCATAATTTTATAGGTAATCTTCTGTTTGCATTTCTTATATTTCTGAGAGGATGAAATGGAATGACATTGAAGGTAAGGGGACAGTGATAGATGGAAGTGTTATTTAGATCAGTATAATACTATTCATGTATTCCACAGTATTATAATGGTAGGACCTTTCTTTAACCACTTTTATTAGACAATTTTATTTTGGGTTTGTTTTTTGATGCTATCCTATTACAGAGATCAGTTGTACAAAAAAAATCCTTCCCAATTCAGTCATTTATTTTGTCAAAAATTACACTGCCAATTCCCTAAATTTAATCATTCCACCACAGTGGGAAAGGTTCGAGCCCAACAGAGTGCCTCCCACTGGCATGTAAGTAGCCTGCATGTTGCTGGCGGCCTGCCGTGGAAAGTGCAGAGCTCCTCTAAGCGGTGGTTCCCCTCTTGCATGGTGTCCCTGGATCCCTGGATGATTCTTCACTCGCCGGGGTGGAAAAAGATTAAGTGCTGTGCATTTCACTTATAGACTAATCATGTCCAATATAAGATGGTTTTAGCTGTTTATTTTAAATAACATTGCTTCTTTTTAATATATGCCAAGGATGTCTTAGAAACTGGTCTTGTTTGCCGGTTATTCGATTTTCAATAGAATTAATTTTCATTGCTGTAATTAAAAGTAAAACACAGGTTCTGTTAGCCATGACACCAGAACTTTTTCTCCTCGTGGTGCTTAGGATGTGCTTCAGTCAATGGATCAGTCGTTCATGAGTGAAGAGCCCATAGAAATCAGGAGTCTTGTGCCTGAAAGCCAGACCCTAAAATAATTCTATTGGAAGCACCACACTATCCCTACATGATCCTATGGTCTGTGCTCTGGGGCACAGAAGCCCCCCCATTTTCCATTTAATAGGGGACACCTCACAGCTCGTCAGCAGTCATAGCCTGTTTGTGTGCCCTCAGCTTTCTTGCTGAGACACACGCTCATATTTCTCAGACCTCTCCTGTCATTATCTGTCACAAAAGCTAATTTTCCATGTTCAACAATGAGCTTTAAAAGCTTATCTCTCCATCTGCAGTGGTGTTCCAAGATAAGGACGCGAGGCTAGAGGAGGCATGATAAGCTGCTGGGCGACACTCACCAAGGACCTACAAAAAAAAAAGCTGCCCCCTACAGGTGTGTAGTGATTGCTGCAATGCCTGAGAAATGCATCAAATCTACCATGAGGCTTGAGATACAGTAATTGCGGTCGCCCATGTCGGAAGCGTGAAGACGAATTTGATGCTGTGGTGTGTAATAATGATGACAAGAGCCCCAGAATCTCTGGTCATCCTATATTGTCATGTCATCCTGATCTTTTTGTTGCATCTGTTCTTCCTACCAAATTGCAATATTTTTTTAAATGGTATTTTACATTTATCGTTGTTTTCACAATTGCTATCAAAGCAGAGTTTGTATGGTGTTTCAGAGACAGGCTGTTTGCATAACCAGTAAAAGAAATCGTCTGAAGTCCCACCCAAAAAAACCGAAGTACTAAAGAAGTACTATAGCTGGCTTGGCATCTTTGGTAATGGAACTTTTAGTACTGGTACTCAACTGGAAATGAATGGAAAAGCAAGTACCAAAGTTTCAAAAGTACTGTACTTGGTGCAGTGGACAAATACCAGGCCTGGCTCTGGTGTATCCTGACACGCCTCTCAGCATAAACAAAGTTATAATTATGCCACTTTACTCACTTTAAGGCAAAATATTTGTGTTATCTCAATGTGGATAAAACGCCTGTCACCCCAATACCGGACAACAACCAATAATAAAAATAATAATAATAATAATATCTAGCAAAGATGTTTGAGGGTTTGCCCGGCTGTAATATAGGTTCATCTACATCTACATTTTTATACGTTTGGTCATTGTTCATTTTAATAACCAGCTGTAAACTCTGAGGTTCTGGCATCCAACCTTATATCCCAGCCAGCCAAACTGTTTGCTGAATCACTCAATAAAATTGACACTGAGATCTAGTTCCTTAGATCTGCAGACCGCAAATGGTTGGTTTTTGCTTCTAGAGGCACCTGAAATGGACAAAGACGTATGTGTGAAGGTGAGCCTCGAGTGTGTGGGTGCCGACACTCTCCGTGGGAAGAGCGAGGTCATCCACAGGAGTGATGTGTGTAACTCCTGTAGCAGGATGCATTTCAGTCATCAGGTGAACATATCAGCAAAGACTGCTATACCTGATGTTTTACTGAAGTCACTAATGATAATAGTGCTGCGTTCCTTGGACATGGCAAAACAATTATAATAAATTTCCCTCATATCATTTGCCGCATCCAGGTCATTAAGTGTAATTTGCTTTTGCAAGCCAAAAACAAAGTTGTTTTTCTGTGGCATCTAATTATATCTGTCAAAATAAATTCCAGGAGTTTCGCAGGCTGATAGATGTTAATTACACATAGAGCATAATTATTTCCCCTAAGTTAAACTTCGGCAGCAGACACTGACAAAACCGAAAGCAGTGATCCTGACCCTAAAGTAATCAGGCATGTTCAGTGCTGAATACACTGACGTTAATACATTTTAAAAGTGCCCACTTGATTTTGAAAATACTGAAAATACATGCTTTGTGTGTCACATGCAAGTCGGTTCTAAGAAACATTCTTCACTGTGTTTACAAATTCACAGTTTATTTTTAAATGAAAACCTTTACCTTTCTCTGTTTAAAGTTCTCTGTGCTGCTGTAAATGAAATTTAATTTCATATACCGAAAGCTGTTAGCCAGCAGAACATTAATGCAGAAATATAAAGTATTTCCAACAGTTCTGTATAGAGGGTCACACATGAAATTGGTTATTGGAATGAATAAAGCTTTGGAATACTTCTTGGGTGAAAATTTGTGTAGAAAAAAAAATCATTGATTTTTTTTTTATCTTTGTTCTTATTTTTATTTATTCATATATATATATTTTTTTTTTTTGCATGTTTGTTTTCTGGAATTTTTATTCATTTAGTACTTGAATTTCTCCCATATTAAATGTACCCTCATGACGACGCAGATATTTTTCCCATAATTCTTCTTTCAGCAATTCAAAAATCACATATCCTCAAAATCTGATGGTGCAGCAGCCTTCAGAAAAGGAACCTGAATGCCGCGTTTTTCTGTTAGGTAATAAGACCTGTGCAGATTGCGAGTACCCACTTCTTCTGTGTATTTTTCAATTAGGGATTAAATAGAATTTATTTTCGTATTTCCAAGGCCAACGTAAAACATCTTCCTCGTTATTTTCTACCTTTCTCATAATGAAAAGTAACACGTTGGTTAATAAATTCTCTAGTAACGTATAAGGAACACGTAGTTGTCTGGTAGAGTCTAGAGACCAGAACGTCATCAGCGCCGATAATCTGAGGTTGCCGTCAGTCTCAAATCGTGTCAAACTAAAACCAGGACTATTAGATCGCACTTTTTGGGAATATGGTTGTATTACAACAGACTTATTCTGCGGTTTCCTATGATACAGATTCGTAGTGGCGAGATCAGGTGGCGACTTGATTCCTTAATGACAATGAGGAAACGTTCAGTAATGTTTAACTATTCCGCTCGGGTCAAGAATGTTGGTCTCCGACTGGTGAACAGAATTCCTGCCGCAAGTGATCTCCCCTTTGAAGGAGCTTCTGATCCCACCACATCAAGCTTTTTAAATCCACTCACCCATCGATTTGAGGAATACCAGACTAAACTAACCTGGGAGGTCATTTTAAGTTTACTTTCTCAGAGGAACTGGCGCTGAAAGACTCAACCAAAGAAACAGAATCTATGCGGCTTAAATACCTAGAAAAAAGGAGGTCTGATTCTCTCCTAGATTGGGGATTGTGGGTGCCAGTTTTTTTTCCCTCCCCTTAGACTAAAACTAATTAAAATTGTAAGGGTGCTGTGAGGATAGCTGAATTTATTTGTGGTATGATTTGTTTTGTTGTTGTTTGAAATGGTAAGCCGGTTTGGGTTATACGAGTTTCCAGGGCTGCAGTGAAGCATAGATTCTTGCCACGAATGGACACGACCACGTGCACGCGTTCCATTTCGCACTGATAACTTTAATGTTTGGCGGTGTGGCCTAATAAGATGAGTATTCACAGAACGCCGCCTTTACATCGCCCACAATATTTAAATACTGAAACCAAAACGATTTTTCTAAACAGAATGTGACTTTTTCGTGCAATATTTTTGATTTTGAGAACATTATATATATATATATATATATATATATATATATATATATATATATATATATATATATATATATATATATATATATATATATATATATAAATAAGTTAGTAACTATTGTAATATAGGCTAGTCTTTTTGTTTTGTGACTTTGTCCATTTCCATCTCACTGTGACTGTATTTTAAATAAGGATTTAAGAATTTGGTGTTAATGTCTTCCAGGATCTGCACATGGAATGTCAATTTTTTTTTACTACAAAAGGTCCCAAGTCCCCTTATGCAAGGATTTGGATGTCATACTGTAAGGCATGTTATTAATGTCAAAGTCTCAAAAGGTTATCTAGCCTTCCAACATCCGTATACGACAGATGTAGGATTCACATGCAGAGTTAAGGGGGATCGCGCAGGGTGGGAGAGGCACTGAGCCGTCGTTGCTGTTTGGAGCGCTTTTTCTTCGGTTGTTTTAACTTTAGAGAAAACTATTCTCTTTGCTTGAAAGCATTTAAACAGTTTAATGTGAATTGTCTGTTTGTTTAGTACGAGTAGACCTATAATACATATTTACAAGCACACAGGCCTATATACACGTATATAATTATAATTTTTATAAGAGTAAATGTCGGAGCCGATTATTCTACATGAAATTATTTACAGTGGTGTCGTTGAGTAGGCCTATAGTATAATTTATATGTAGGCCTAGGTGAATTAAGCGGCTGTACTCAACGGACAGATTGCTAATTTACTGCACTCGACATCCGCAAAATGTAATATGACGCGTAACCTGTTTGCTCACCTTTCTTCCTCTTCACTGTCAAAAACATAAATTAATCACCGTCAAATGAAACTGGCCAAAGTATTAATAATACATGTTCTGATAATATATGTTCTTAGTCTGTTGATCTTCTCATAGGACGTCATCTACTCCGGGACAACCGTTATTCCTTTCAGAAAGATTTTTATAACCGAGTTTTTGAGTTAATCTTGTAACTCCATAATCACATTTAGCCCTATGTAAACTGCAATAAAATTAATTTATAATTCAGAGAAGATATCGGTTCATTGTTTAAGTTTCAAAATGTCTTTCTGTTCGGAAATGTTACCATTACTCAAAAAATGAATTAGGGTGTTTAAATAATTGATAAAATACCCACCTGTTTTTTAGCAAATGCGAAACGTCCCCCCAAAGTAATGAATATTCGCGAAAATAATAATGGGGGCGGGTAACCAAATAAATTCAATTTGAAGTCTGGATGTTTAACCGGCGGCTACTTATATTACGAAGTAGCCAAATAATGAAAAATATTTATGAAACATTTTATCATTAAAAATAGTCCAGGTATTAGTTATACTTGCAGTTTAAAAGTAATTACACATCTTTTATCTTTATCATTGGGGCAGTAATTATACATTTCTATATGGATCATAACTTAAATTATAACCCCAAATAAAGGCAGAATTAAAGGTGTGGAATAACGTTTATTTAAAATAATAACGGCAGCCTTACGATATATTATCTTTTTCACGCTATAACGAGGTAAAAAATAATGACAATTTGATGGAGTAGAAACCGAAATAACATTCATATTTCAGGTTTTCAGTTCACGCTGTTGAAGTGGATGCGTACACGGTGATATTTTTCACCTTTTCAAAATGCGCAGTTTTTACTCTGTATTGGAGACGATTTAACACCACCGACATTGATCCGGCCTACTGTTTAACTTCTCTCCCATTCTTTTCATAGGTACGCGGCGAACCTGGTCTCATGACCATCCTTTTATTGATTGCTCTGACTTGTGTTATGTATGTTAAAATACACGTCAAACGCAAAAAAAAAAAAAAAAAAACATTTAGGTAAAGCTCTAAAAAAATAAAGGTAAAATCAAATATATATTTTTGGATTTCATGCATTTTTATTAGAAATATGTTAAAAGAATGTTCATTTAAATACTTTAATAGTCAATAATGTTGCTTAATCTGTTAAGACCTTTACGTGTATGAAGCAAACGTGAAATATATTAAATGATTAATCATTCAAATGGAACTCATACAATATTCTCATTTCCAATAGGTTTCTTTTCAATTTTTATTATTTTTATATAAGTCTAAACTATGTGGATTGTTTTGATCTTTTTCATTGCTTAACGTGTAATTCTAACTTGATTAAAAACAGATGATATGTGAAAATGTGTAAACCGTAATACTACATTTATATAAGCGATATTTCCTGTCCAAAGTCATGAAACCGAGACATCAAAGCTGAGATATTTTGCGCTTAAAATATTCACATATTTTTCGTGTTTCTGTTTTATTTCCTTTTATTGTGAATAAGACATTGTACCCCTGATATTGCGTCAGCGACATTAATGTGGACTAGGGAACATTGTTTAAATAAACGGAAATGGTAAATATCTTGAATAAATAATAGGATTGTGACCACATTGAATATTCATGTATTTACCATTACCCCATCCAATCTCTACTTTCTTAAAAACTGCCAAGATTAAAAAAAAAAAAAAACTTAAACCTATGGTATTCGGATTATCATGGCCTGGAATAAAGCATTAAATGGGGCTAAGAATGTTTGAATGGGCGCAGTGGCGTGCGAACTGAAGTAGAGTAATTATTGCTTCATAATTGTGTTCTTTTTCAACACCGTCTTGCAGGAGAGCCACACTTGGAATCGAAGCGGTTTTGACATTTAGGAGACCGGTCTTTGTATAGAGCACTTCAAGTTTAAAAAACAAGGCTGATTGAAGCGGAGGAGCTCAAAGCGGAACCCATTGTAAGCCAACACATTGAGTTTTGATTTGGGACAATGGTGTTTCTCAAATTTCTAGCAAAAACCTACACTCCATCTGTGATCTCAATGTGGGCTCTTTTTTAGGATACTTTCTTTTCTGCGCAATTCGTTTCGTAAAGGAGGCAGATGCGGGGGATGGAGCCTGCATTTTAATTGCCCGATGTATACCTGGGCGCACCGGGGGGGGGGGGGGGGGGGGGGGTTGGGGGGGTGGTGGTGCAGTATTAGTACGGTAGCTATTTCACAATGTAGGTTCTGATTAAACACATTCCCTTCACCAATGCAGTATGCTTAATATTAAGAAAATATATTTGGGTGCTGTGTTCACATGACGCATTAATGATCATGTGCAGTTTATCAAATTACTCGTTGACAATGTTGACACTGGCAAATTTCAAGTAATTTTCTTTTCTGTTTTTCCTTTGATCAGATAACATGTGTTTGTGGAGTATTATTTATATCAGTATCCCTTCACTAGTGTGATCGCGAAGCGTCTTTCTTCTCATAGAACTCTCCGTTTCACTCAATAGCATTTAACTTTCAATGAGGTGATCAACTGCCAGGGAACATAATCCGTGCCTCGGGCTCCCCTGAAACTAACTGGGGCAAGAAAAGCGGGGATAGAAAGGTATTTAAAGCGCCGAAAAAAATCTATACAATAGTTCTGAATTATGGGAGTTAAACCACGTGTTTTTTGTCCCTCCTTGGTAATATCCCAATTAGAAATAAGGACATTATTTTTACGGCTCCGAACGAAGGGCTCTCCAGCTAAATTGTTTGTAGAGGAGCTGCAAATATCCCCCCGCCCTTCGGTCTACTCGGCAGTGAACCACGTATTTAAGTTCGTCCTAATGTCTGTCTTTTCTGCGGGAAACGTCTCGGCACCTCTTTTTCAGTCTCCGCCGCACCTGTCTTATTAAACGAGGGACCTTGTCGTTTATTGCAGAATTCACTTTACTGTTTTATATAATCATAAAAAAAAACTTTTGTTAGGATACATACATTCTTGCATAACATGGTCTGCTATATTCTGGCGAATTCGTAATTATTTAAAAACTGAAATTGCATTTAGGGAATTCTTTGATATACAGAAATGTGCAAAAGTACTGTATAATATGTCCATATAAATCGGCGCTATGCTTTTTGTACGAAGTTAAGAAGTATAAGAGTGTCGCTGGTAAAAGAGTGTAAAATCTTTATCAACGCCGTATAAATGTGCAACAAGTTACCCAAAGGATACACGAGTCATTTTATTTTGTTTTAGTAAAGCTATATTTATTTTCTGTTGTTGTGAATATGACTAAACGTGGAAAGGGTATCGAATTAATTCGTTGTTGATTGCTGTTCACATAAAAGGACACGTAACCTACTGTATAAAAGTTAAGATGTAGGAGAACCATTTTGTATGCGCATGTGTATGTGCAGAAGTGCGGTGGACAAAAGCAACTTTAGAGTAACAAATAATAGCTTATTTTGTGTAGTTATTTTAAGGCTTTGTTCTCTGCCTTGAGGGGGATGCGTCCTCTCGCTAAAAAAGTCCTTCTTCACGAGAGCTTTTCATGTGAACTAGAGGTTAACAACCTAATGAGCACTTGGTGAAGAGGTGAAGCGTGTAAATAGGCGCTGGTTTTCCCAAACCATGCGCTCCTTGTGAGCCCTTCTATCCGCTACTCTAACCTCTGCGGCGCTTTAATAAGACTGCGCGATTTCAGCGGGAGTCCCCGGGAGGCTATCCGGGTCCAGCCGTGCGCAGGCTGGGTAACAGCAGCCAGAATAGCCGCTGAAATACCTCACCAGGGTGCTGAAGTGCAGAAACATGCTGTTACATATGTTGGGTCAAGCGTCTCTTTTGTGAGAATGTAAAAAGGTGTAAAAACTCAGTCATCTGTAGCATATTTTATCGGACTGAAAGCTTTGCATGTTTTCTCTTTCTTTCTCTCTCTCTCTCTTGCTCTGCCTTTCTTTTTTTGCGTATGTCTAACGAACTGTTGAAAGAATGTTGAATTTTGAAAGTGCCCCAGTCACATTTAATTGTTGACTGAAATTTAATTGGAAATACTAGAGCACCTAATTAAAAGGTACTAATTATCTGGGACTGTTAAAAAGTATTATAACTTAAACGGGATATGTGATTTTAATATGCAAAAAATAACGTTAGCCTGTTTTTCCTAAGGGCTAACTATATTGAACAGGATGATGTAGTTCTGCTGTGCTATCTATGCTGGAAAAACTTTGTACCTCTTGTATAGTTGTGTACATGTAGTTTTTAAATATACCCTTCAACTGCTGTGGCAAGGTTTTATTTACAATTATTTGGAGATGATTAAAAGTAGTTATCCCTGAAACTTGAAACCACGCAAGTTTAACTGTCAATTACTTTGAGGCCACTTGCGGAAATATATAGGACTGCCAGAAATAAGGCGGCGTCACCATTCGACATTTTAAAATCTGCCATCTAATTCTAAGGTACCGGTCACAGGGCCCTGTCAAATACATCACATCAATGGAGAAGTTTTTGTTCTATAGGTCTATGTGTGGTATCGTTATGAACACAGAATTGCTTTTTAGATGGCAATTTTCATTCGTGTGAGATCGCTGCCGAGATAATTACTTTGAATGTCAAAAAGATTTAGTTTAATATCATCTCTATTAGTCTGTTGGTTAGGTAATTAAAGGTGCAGATGAAAGCAGCGGGGGAAACAGATGGCATTTGCTTACTGTGATTCAGTGTGTAAACAATTGGAAGTCAGCAGTAGAGACCGCGTCGAAAAGCGAAAACGAAGGCACCGAGAGATATACAGAGGCGTCCACAAAACCGTATGTAGGCTACAATAAAAGCCACTTAAATGTGAGAAGGTGCGTAGGGTCACGAGGATGGGAAATAGGGTGGACTAGCTGTTAAGAGAAGTAATTGATAAAAGAGGATACAGTCATTGCGCCAGCAAGAGGGAAACGCATTTGGTCGATAACGCCTAAAGGCTCAGCCAAATATTATTCCATTTCTCCTGTTGCTGTTATGATGTGCTTATTTTGGCTCACAGTAACACAATGACGGTGCTGTAGAACTAGTCCTCTCCTCTCGTGTATCAAGAAGAGCTTCGTTACGTAAGGAGAAAATACAAAACGGTATTAAAGTAGGCTTATAATTCCTTTGGAAATTTGTATAAATGGAAAATTAACGCAAAAGCAAAGATCCGTTTTCTTTTTAAAAAGCACAATTTATCTTAAATCAACTTTTGTATGTATCTGAATTATACTGAAACGAATAAGTAATTATTATGACCATTCGTGTTATTATTATAAGTAAAACAATACGAATTTCAAAGTCCAGGGTCGAAGAAAACTGTTGAATAGGGTTTAAAATATTATTTTTTTGACCTCTGTATATATTTACACCAAACATGTTTTACCTACCGTTTCAAATTCCTACCAGAATATTTAAAATAACTAATAATAGTAATCAGCTTACGGCCCTAAGAAGTCTGTAATACGTTACTGAGCATAATTAAATCCGAGACTAAACGTTTAATTTCTGTAAACCTTAAAGACGTAGTTTATAAAACAGGCGCCGTATGATCCCGGTTGGATTATTAGACTTGAGAACTATTAACATTCCGAATTTCCAAACTAATAGCTGTTTTTATCCCTTGCTTACCAGTAATGTAACCGTTGTATATTCCCAAGCCAAAACATCAAAATGACGCTGAAACTTAAAACACTCATTTATAAAATTACATACATAAAGGTAACCAAAATCGAACTGCTCTAGTGAAATTTATATTAGGGTATAAGATATTTTCATTTTAACTATATGCATCAATATATTTTCTATAGTTCCTGTCTACTTGAGGATTGCGGCCCACTTCTTTAGACGTTGGATAGAATACACGAACAAATGTTTTGAATTTAACGTTTTACGTGATGCAGTGTTTTGGACAATGAAAACAAGAAATAGCGGTCATTTTCAGGAACGTAAGTGTCACCGAGCCAGCCCCTGAAGATTAAGCATTACGTTCGTACCTTTGAAAGCAGAACGAAAAACGCAAATATACTCATTTAATTAAATCCATGCATTTTGCACACCGGTTTTAGCATCATGCACATTTTTAACAATCTTCCAGGTGTCAAACAAAATTATTGGATTCCAAAACATACAACGAGATACTGCTTATTGTAGGCCTATCAAAAACAACAGTTTATGTAATGTTTATTGTGATGCACTCAACGTCGATATACTGGCGTAACAAAAAGCAACACACAGAGTAATTGTAAGTCATCTTTAATTTACGTGTTCCTATGGAACGTATAGTACACGTACGAGTTTATATAAATGTATGCAAGTCTCAGCTTTTATCGACAATATCGATGATTGTGGAGATAAAGATAAAACATCAAATTTTTAAAGCATCGGTTTTGCATTTGTGAACCGTAGAAAATGCTTTTGATTTTTTTGTAAACAGAATGTTTAAATTTAAATATTACACTTAGTAAAGTAACATTAATTCACATGATTCAAATAAATAGGCAATATAGTTAATTCCGGACAATCGGAATGCTGATTTGTCAGACAGTTTTGTGTCCCCGATTCCTAGTTGTTCCTGCAAATAAAATAGAGTAAAGCTGGCTATAAAGAATGTCTGAAAACAATTTTTATTTTTTAGCATCACACATGGTATATATGATTAATTCAAGTAATGTCGGATAAGAAATGATACACGTTTTCAGATTTTTTACCGGCATCAATTTAGGATATACGTTATGGTAACTTACCTTATTTACTGACGACTTGACGGTGATGACGTCATCGAAAAATTAACCGGGCTCCCATAATTTCTGCAGTAAATTCAATTGGTCATTTAAAATTACGTAATGTATTTTATTTGTGTAGTTTCTGCAACTTTTTTACACTTGCTTGTGGGAATGTACAACTCAAAAGACAAGTTAAGAAAGGAAGAAAAAAAAACATTAAACAAACACTGGATACTTCTAGGTCGTTTCGTCCATCTGAAAATAATAAAAAATGGGAATTAAATATTTTTTTGTTCAAAAATTTCTGTTGCTATTTATATTTACTATCGAAATGTTGATTTGTCCTTTAAATTCTAAATTCGCTATTATAAGTAATGTATTTTTGCTCTGCAGGACCTCCTTCAGATTTTGAACACTTGCTATTGAAGAAAGAATTCAGGTGGACACAGTTGAAAAAAATGACAAGCCAATCAGATCGCACCTTCCCCCTTTGACCAATGACAGGCGCCACACTGTTGTCAAATTTGTCTAATGAAAACGTAGGAGCAACAATAGAGAGAGAAGATCTGTATCTAGTGGCAATCTCTCCAGTTAGTTAGTGTCTCACGCTTGTGTCGCTAGCAACGTGAACGCCTTTCGCTGAAATAACCTAAGACCCGATTAACTTCTAATAGATCAAAGGAAAACCTATGGATTTAAAACCAGATATGAAATATATTTCTTCACTGTAACTTTGAGTTTAGACATTCTGAGAACATACCCGAACATTTTGTATGTGACTGTAATTTTTTTTTAATCCTTGTCAGTTTTTAGCTATCCTTTTTGTGCGCATCGTTCGTATTTTTGGACGTAAATGTGAGGATAGACTTTACAGGACAAACTATCCAAATCATCAGACAAGAAGTCTTGGGAAACTAAACAAAAGTTTGAAGACTTCGTAACAGACAGTATATGGAAGTATTCTTAGTTTAGTACTTTAAAGTTTTACAGGCGGTGTATAATATCGGGCAAGATTTCAATATTATTGAAAGCTCAAACTAAACGCCGTTATTTCTGATCATTTGTGTCCTACCAAATGTTTCGGTTTAATACACTTAGCTAACTGGCTGCTTGCCTTGTGTGTAAGTATAAATACACACTTTAAAGTAATAATTGTAGATGCAATAGCCTATTTAAATTAAATAAGCCGGTATTAAGAAGCAAATGCGTTGATTATTTTTTTTCCAAATTTCAATAGTGTCGAATTCGGAAATTCGTGAAGAAAAAGTTCCAATTGAAGTAATTGTAATTTTTAATCAACAAGAACATGGATATGCGATCTGAAATCCCTACGGCCACCGCTGGATCCCAAGTTCATCCCGGAGCAGCTGCTGCCGCTGCCTCTATCCCTGTCTCCATGGCTAGCAGTCTGCTGCGGGGCCCCCCGCTACTGTTGCGGGCGACTGAGAAATATCCGCGCACTCCCAAGTGCGCCCGGTGCAGGAACCACGGCGTCGTGTCGGCATTGAAGGGACACAAGCGTTACTGCCGCTGGAAGGACTGCATGTGCGCCAAGTGCACACTGATCGCCGAGAGGCAACGCGTGATGGCCGCTCAAGTGGCGTTGCGCAGGCAGCAAGCTCAAGAAGAAAACGAAGCCCGCGAACTGCAGCTGCTTTACGGTACAGCGGAGGGGCTAGCGCTGGCCGCTGCCAACGGTATCATTCCACCTCGCCAGAATTATGAAGTCTTTGGTTCTGTGAGCAACGAGACAAACTCTGGTGAGCATGAATATTTTGGTTTGTCTTTAAGCTGACCAATTTATTGATTGTGTAAAGAGCCTTATTGCATTCCAGATAATACACTATGGATTTCATTGCCATACTTTTCAATGAATAAATCACATATTCTGCATAGATTCTAATACAGCCAGGAACATTTTATAAAAACTACTGATTACTAAAAAAAACGAACCCTAGAGATTTATGAACTGACATATATACTGATGAGAATTAGATTATTTAATTAGATCTTTCATTTCTTCACAGATGGAAATGTTCAAAAATTTGAACTGTTTCCAAAAGCCCAAATGCAAAGATCTGTCACGCCACAACAACAGACTATTGGGAAGTCCGTGTCCACCGATAGTGAGTCTGTTCCCGGGATTTCCTCCCCTGAAATCAGACACGGGTCTGGTTCTGAAAATGGAGATGGAGAGTCCTTCATCAGCTCCCCTGTTTCCAAGGCCCTGAAAGATGGAGAAGAGACCCCTGGTTCGGTCAGTCCACTGGGCTCCGATTCTGGGTCTGAAACTGAGAAAGATGAGCAGGAGCCCTCGCCGTCCTCAGCCAGCGCCAGGCAAATGAACGCCATCGACATTTTGACGAGGGTCTTCCCTAGTCACAAGCGGAGTGTCCTCGAGTTGGTTCTACAAGGCTGTGGGAAGGACGTGGTGCAAGCCATAGAGCAAATCCTCAACAACAGCGGGCAGCCTAAGGTCCCCGAAGAGTCCTGGGCTGCTGAGCGGATGCTGCAAAGTATGCAACCGCAGTCAGCTTCTGCCCCCCGGCCCATGTTACCCGGAGCCATGACTCTAAGCAACAGGTCTGCGTTCTCCCCCCTGCAGCCGAACGCAGGGCACTTTGGCACAGATCCCGGGGCCTACCCCTTAAGCACCCACCTGGGACTCAACCCCCTGAGGCTAGCTTACTCGGCCCACAGCAGAGGACTCGCCTTCATGACTCCCTACTCCACTGCAGGTTTGATGCCGACTCTCGGTTTCCGGCCTCCCATGGACTACGCCTTTAGTGACTTGATAAGGGACAGATCGATTTTGCACAAAGACCAGGGTTACACCAACGGACTGTATGGGCCATTGGTGAACAATACCCCCGACAAGCAGTGAGTGACTGTTGGAAAGTCGTGCTTGTGACTTGGTGGGGGTACAGCTCAATTATGAATGCAGAAGGACATGATGAGATAATCCATAGCCAAAAGTGTTCTGCTCTTAGTGGGGAAATAGAAGAGGTGGTTGGAGACGGATGATCCTAATGGCTCTGGCCTGTACAGACTTTTCTGTTAAATACGTTAACCTGTCATGTAGAGCCTGTTCCTAACGTCTGCCCAAAATCTATATAAAAAGTGCCACAAATTAAAATTATTGCATATCCGTTAATTACCAAACAAAGCCCGTACACAAACACCTCCTTAACTTGCAATTGGTGCATAGGTAAACTGTTTAAATCAATTGTGGTTCTTAATCATTGTTTGGTTTGGTGCTGGATTAAACCAATACTCATTAAACCATTACTGCTGAAGCCTCATAAGCAACTGGGTGGGATGAGGAGATTTTGACAGAGAAAAAAGAAAGAAATGCTATCATTATCTGTCTTGTACATTGTGAATTGCAGTTTGGTTGTTTCTATATGAAATCCCATTTTACAGGCTCCATTTAAACTCAAAAGGTCACGCTATAATCATCTATTGAGAATACAGTTACATTTTATTGATATGTTCTTTTTCACTCTTTGCCTGTTATTTCTATTATGAAAGCTTTCGCAGCTATAGTTACTAATATTGTCACCAATGTGGGGCTTAAATAAGTGTCAGTCCTTTAAATGTACCCATGTTTTAAAAAGCACATTCTAAGTTATTGCTCTAATGTGTAGCTATTTTTCTTGTGTCGATAACATAACAGACAGTTTAAACTAATTAATTTTAGGCATTTTCTTTCTCGTGCCTCCTTGTAGTTCTTCTACAAAATATTGTATATTACATTTCTAGATGATTATATTTGTAAATGTACTTTACCCAACATAATCAGCAAAAAATAGTTCTATTTGATGAAATCGCCATTCTTATACGTGCTTTAAGTCTTGCTTTCCTTTTGTTGTCAGCTGTACAGTCATATAATGTGTTGCATTTGCTAGAAATAAATGTTATTTTCTACAAATGAAGGCCCACATATAGTGACTTATTTAATATATATATGTATGCATGTATTTATATATATATGCGTGTATATATATATATATATATATATATATCACATGCACTCACATAATTCTGCACATAAATAATATATAGGCAGATAAAAGTAATAACCAAACATAATCACTATTGTTATTATCTGTTTTATTATTTTATTTATATTAATATATTATTAATTATTTTGTATTTTAATGACAAATATAAATTATGACCAAATGTAGCCTTAAGTAATTTTCCATTTTACAATGATATCTCTTCCATTTCAGATTAATCCTTTCATTCATTCTTATTTTCCACAAAAAATACTTGCTGTTTTCCTAATAATAATTTTATTAAATGGTAACATTATTTTGTATTGCACATTCACTACAGCAGCATTTATTATTATTATTATTATTATTATTATTAATAACAACAATAATAATAAATAATAATATTAATTACCATCATCATCATAATCATCATAATAATTTACTGTAGTACTAGGCTTTGTAATATGCCGCTTATCACACACAATCACACACACATAAACATATCTATGTTTCAGTGCAAAATAATAATTAATTTTCATAATATATTTACATTAAAGCTACACGTATGCCATATCACATTGGTGGTGTTACATTATGTCGATTCATTAGATACACCAGGCTTGTTTTTCATTTCATAATTTATAAGTTGTAACTGTGAATGTGAACTTTGTGTACCATGTTGAACAATTATAAACCCATGTCAATTGCTTCAGCACTTACTGGCAGCACAGTAATGATAAGATTTAGATAAGGGTAACACGAAAAATTAAAGCGACACACACTGACCCGGGAAAATGTGGGCGATGGCACAACTCCAAGCCATGAAAACACCACAATAAGGAAGTTCACTGTATTTTTAAATTAAAATTGTGCGGCTCCTGAAATTTGATGCCATGGAAACCTAATCCATCCACTTTCTTACTTGGCAGAGTTAAAGTGTTTACTTCCCCCCGCCAAATATAACAGTGTAAACAGCAGTGTCGGATTGACAGAGTGCCTTCGGCCTTGTTCATTTAATGGCCAGCGGGAAAAGAAAACTAACACTTATATATCTTCTAGAGCCCCCCCCTAATATGCTTTTGATAAAGTATATTTGTTGTAATAATATCAGATTTCATTTTGTGATTTTATTTACCTCCGTAAGGCATTCATCCACATGTAATAAAGTTTTATATGAATTCTGCTATCATGCAGTTCCCTCGCAAAGCTTTTCACCCGCTTTCGATTTTCTCTGGGCGAAGTGGAACATAAGAAGCAGCCTTCAAAGTCTGCTTTATCCATTCAAACCAACTTAATTCTGTTAGGTTTAGGCCTACAAGAAAAGCAAAAGGCTCAATTTTTTATTGTATTTTATCATAACCTAAGGTGTTAATTGCACCCATCGTTGAGAGGTAGTCTGCTGCTTTTGTCGGTACTATTGCAAAATGCTGTTTTCCGATAGCTGCATTATATTCCCGCTGTTACCCTATATGATTATCTAATTATTTCACAGCTGTTGGACTAGTAGGCACACACACACACACACACACACAGACACAAACACACAGACACACAGATATATAGAGAGACACAGACACCATCACAGACAGACAGACAGACACACAAACACATGTTCATATTCTTATGTTTGTGGGGACAGTCTATTCATTTCTATGGAAAAACCTTAACCCAAACAAAGACAATCTTATCCGCTACCCTGTCCCAGCCCTAACCATAATTTAACCAAATAAAATATTAGACTTTTGGCATTTCAAATTTTCCGATTGCAATCACAGATTCTTATATATGTGGGGTCCGAAAAAGCTTCAGAATAACAGATTATTATCACATTTGGTTCCCACAATGTAAGATATACATAACCCACCACCCCACAGACAAACAGACAGACAGACAGACAGACACACACACACATATACATGTTGGGTAAACATACCTTTATGGGAACCGCTCATTCATTTCTATGGGAAAAATGCTAACGCTAACTATGATAACCTTAACCCCCACCCTGCCGTAACCAGTGATAAAGATATTACATTTTATGCTTCTATATAATAATATGTTAACTGAGCTCAACTGAACTTTA
Organism: Brienomyrus brachyistius; assembly: GCF_023856365.1. NCBI lineage: Eukaryota > Metazoa > Chordata > Actinopteri > Osteoglossiformes > Mormyridae > Brienomyrus > Brienomyrus brachyistius. Next base: position 10,061,951 of record NC_064547.1, on the reverse strand, counting down.
TGAAAGGCGAGTAATTTGGACTAATTGAAACAGATTATGTATTGTATACTACTCATTAGTGATGTAGTCAAGACCACCTAAACTGAGACCAAATCATTACGAAGAACAGATTGTATTGAGACCGGGAAAGAACCAAGACTGAGGCAGGGTGAGACCAAGACAAGACCAAGACTAAGGCAGAGAGTGACCGAGACAAGACGACCAAGTCAAGATCAGAAACAGATTAATGTTTGAGTCTATATAACACTACACACTATAAAATGTGTAGCAGAGGCACCATCTTGGGGTTAGGCAATATGGCCTAAAATTTGTGTCACAGTATAATTTGAACCATGGAAGTTATTTCTTAAAATTTCAATATGAATGCTTCTGTATAAATGTAAAAAAAACTTTTCAAATAAGGCACACCTTATTGGTTGCATTTGAACCCAGTGACAGTACCGTGTTAACCCTTTCAATTCTATCCTTTTTTGAGCATTTTTCTATCCCTTTGATTTTAGGCTTCTTACATTGTATGTACATGAGTTAGCCACATATGCTTTCTGATTTTGTTGTCAGAGCATTCTGGGCTACTCAGATACATCATAATAGTCTTTATATCATCCTTCTTATGAGGAAGAACAACTTGCACCATTTATAATTTCTCAATTTTTAGTCTTGTCTAATATAAAAAAATTGCAGGCACTATCCATATAATCAGATAATTGTTCAGATTACAGTCTTGATGATGTGGGAATGCACGGGTTTCATTGGGGACCTTTCTATGGCTTAGTATTATGAAGGAATAGGTACATGGTTAGTGCCAGATGGAAATGAATATCTTTGACTTTGCATCCACTCGGTAACTTGTTGAAGTTATCTGATAGACAGCAATGCATGGTTTTACATTTTTTATTTGTTACTTTACAACATCTGAAAGAAACTGAAAAGGAAAACCATTGTTTAGTTTATGATCTACTGGATAAACACAGACATAACAGCCGGTTTTAAAGTCTGATGCTTAATGTTCATCGCTATCGGTTTTTCGCCTATATACGTTATCGTAGTTAAAGTGAAATTTGAGAAACCTTTAGGCGCATTTTACCCTCAGACAACAAACCGACGATTTAGTACGTCATTGGGTTTACATGTAGGAGGTGTTCCAATTAGACAACGGGCACGTTCGATTTCAACTGTTTTGACGGAGCACGAAATTAAATATACATACACAAATTTTTGTGAATAAATATTGCGGAAATATCAAATAATTGTCCTCCTAATAAACAGAATGTTGCGTTTTGTGGTAATTTCTAGTAGAACCCAAGCCCATTTTGAGTTTTTTTCTATTAGGCTTATTATAAACAAATTCTAAAAGAAATATTTTCCCCAGAAGGCTAATGTGTAGTTTTCCGTCGAGTGTGAATAATATCGACGTTTAATGGATTATTAGGGTTGGTTTTTACCGATTTGTTTTTAAATATATGCCTCATTGCGCACAGGATTACACTGGGGGGGCAAAACAACATATTTTGCGTTTGTCGGGTTCTAATTAACAATCAGATATAATATTAAGCTGGTGTAATAAATACTGAGGAAAACTGATGAGTGGTCTTGACTGGTCATGACATAAAATCTCGAATCCTCTATGTCACAGACAAGAACGAGTCAAAATAACGGCGATTCCGAGACGAGACCAACACCGCAAAAAAAGTGGTCTCTAGACCAGTCTCGAGTTCTACTACACTAATACTAAAACGAAGGGGTTTAGAACAAAGCTATGTGATACAACGTAGCCTGTTTTGTATGACAACATCTCCACCTTGTGTCAACAGTTAAAAACGACAGTTTATTTGTCACGAATCACCTTTTGTTTCGTTAACCAAGATTCAGGTGAATGAGTTTACGCTCAATAACTAAGACAAAACTGGAATAACAGTGTTCAGCAGTGTTTTGCTTAATTATATACCAAATACAAATTAGGCGCTAAAACGCCCACAAAAATGTTGGCGTTTCTATATTGTCAGGCATAAGTTTTCAGAAACACAAACATTTCCTATACATAATGTTTCTTATGCGTTATTTCTTATACGTCGGGAACCGTTTTTATTTCCAAGGTACCAGAAATTAAACTTTTAATAATTTGTTTACATTTTAGTCATCATAAAAAACAACCAATGTAGGCATATCTAAGGTTTATTTTAAACTGAATGCAAAAAAATTTGCAATGCAACTCGATACCGAATAAGTGGGGGAGATAGATGCATGGATGGATGGATGACAATATTGGTTCACTCCAAAAACTTACCCTGCTAGTCAGTCAGACTTAGAAATGAGTTTTTAGAATGGTTAATTGGTTAATTGGAGATGAGAAGAGACATCACCAGAGACATGTAAAAGCAAGATAAAACCAAAAAATGAATAGTAGCAGTGACGTTATTATAAATACCAGATATTAAATAATCGATTGATAGTTATTTTAATATTCACTGAAGTATTTCATTAATCTTTTTTAATAATTTTAATATACTTTGGGAGCATTTCGTCTCTAGAAGCAAAAGCATCATTAGTTTGGGGAGTTTTCTCAGATTCAATGAAAGGCAAACATGACTTTCGAGGCTCATCGGAAAGCAGCCCGGAAGCTCACCTTAGTAAACACTTGCCGGAGTAACGCAGGTGATTGTGTCTTTTTGGCATTACTCAACGTATTGTAGATAGATAGATAGATAGATAGATAGATGATAGATAGATAGATAGATAGATAGATAGATAGATAGATGCTTTATTGTCATTGTAAGTACAATTACAATTAAATAGATTCTGAGGCTTAAATAGAATCGGAGAATAATGTGTGTGTATACACACACACTCCGGTTTCCCCCCACAGTCTATAGACATGCTGAAGCTAATTGGAGTTATTAAATTGCCCGTACGTGCGCGTGTATGAGTGAATGGTGTGTGAGTGTGCCCTGCGATGGGCTGGCCCCCCATCCTGGGTTGTTCCCTGCCTCGTGCCTGTAGCTTCCGGGAGAGGCTCCGGACCCCCCGCGACCCAGAAGGATAAGCAGTTTGGAAAATGGATGGATGGATATATATATATATATATATATATATATATATATATATATATATATATTGGTCTAAATGCACATACATATTGCACATGTAGGGTATTGCATCAGAAACTTTTCTAAGAGAAAAAAAAGATAATTAATCCGAAATCAGAGGAAAGTTTAAAATAATATCAGTAACAGGGTCAACCATATATTACATTGTTGTAATAGGTAAGTTGTTGATAATAGACCTACCTGCATGTGTTTAAATCTCCCCAAATCAAAGATTTTCAGGAGAAACACATGTGCAGATGATCCGAAATAGGTTACATTCACAGAGTTAAACTACTACATTGATGAATGATCATGAAGCAGCAAAGAATGACGACAAAAGTAGATGAAGTCAATCTCGTCGGCGCTTCCATGTAAACATAAATTTATAGCAACTAACGGTAATTTTCACATTAAGTCTCTATTTTTATATTTGTACTGTATTTTATGATTCTACACCTGCAATTTAAGCTCCATTTTGATTTAATATTTTTTTACGCAAGAATGTCAGTCTGCTCTATAGGAATGTTAATTAATTGCTAACTGATCTGCCATACCACGTTTCTTTAGCTACTATGTGCAATTTTCAATACCAAGTCATAGGACAGCAACCCCAAAATATGAATTCAACACTTAGGTGACAGTAGGGTGATGGCAAACGTACCTAACATTTACTCTCTGATTAACTGCATGTGGATGTGTATTCATGATTAGCAAAATAAGTTTCAAATTAGCTGCAGCTCTGCGGGTTCTTCTGTCAGCTTTAGCACTTGAAATGCTGTAAAGTTATATTCTGCCAAATGAGATAAAGTGAAATTCTATTAATAAAAGTACTTCTACACCTCTATTCCTGTCATTTAATTTGTATAAATGTTTAGATTCACAGCTCCAGAGAGGCCAGGAAAATATGTGCAAAATTAGTACAGCATAATCTCTGGGGTATCCCATGGCAACTAAAAAGTGCAATCCTTAGGCAATACAACTTGTGAATATATTTTTGATTAATACACGTTAATTTAATGTATCTACTTTAAATACCAATGTAACCAGCTAAACAACCATGTATATCACCATGGTTCAATCTCATTATATAAAAAAAATCATTTGCAAATCTCAAAATGATGAATTTTAATGCATCTGTGGTATACTCTTCTATTAATTCATTCGTGATTGCAAGTTTGTAATAGACCTATAGCAATGACTTAGTATCAGTCACTCAGGTAACTGTCCTGAATCTGTGCCTGTTTTCTGAAGAGAAAATATGTGGGGTTGGGGGGGGGGGGGGGTAGATGTAATCATCTTCTGATGTGGAACAAAGCCAGTTTTGGGGAGTACAGCGCTGACCTAGTCTATCTGTTCCTTGTTTTATTGCAAGCGTATGTGTGTAACACAGGGGAGGGTATGACTCTACATGGCAGGGTGAAGTCAAGTGACTTGGCCCTTTTGTCTGCAGTCAGTCACCATTGGCATTAAATGCTTGTGTTCTGTCTCACATCAACCTCGGTCACACGTTCAGCCCCTGTGTCCCAGCAGCACAGACATTATTTCTCTTCTCCGGGTCCAACATCAGCCTCTTTTTCCCCCTCCTGTTTCTTTTTCACTTTTCTTTCAGTTTCAGTTTCTCTCTTCATGGTTCCAAGTGAATAAAATCTTCTTTTGTATTTGATACGTTGTTCCTCTCGCTCCCCCTAGGGTCTGTCCTATTCTCTCTGCCCGTCATTGCTGCCCAGTATTAAACTTGCAGGAGTTTTCCTTACACAAATATGTTCTGAGAGCAGAGCAAAAAATGATTGGTTCAAAGATATAACCAATCAGATTGTGGAGGAGGTGGGTCCAAGCAACTAGAGGAGGGAGGACCAAGGTATGTGATTGGTTGGTCTATTCTCCTTTAGTTGCTTGGATCCACTTCCTCTGCAATGTGATTGGTTATCTCTCTGAACTACTGACTTTTCTTTTTCTTTTACACATTTTTGTGTAAAACTCCCACGAGCCTATATTAACCCATCAGTCTTTTATATTTTTCCTCTCATTTTCGGAAAAACTGCTTTTCTTTTGTCACCATTATTTATGTTAATCCAGTTCCCATAATCCCCCCAACTCCCTCCCCAAAAAATACCTGTATCCACCTTGTTCCTATTTTAGGGGATTTAGTGGATAATTCTCACATAAAGGGCTGGTTACATGTAGTGTGTGACATGCAGTTCAGGGTGTCCCTAACGAAGTGCTTGCGGGCTCATCTTAATTAAGTACAGGATAAATACTTAAAAAAGACGGGTGATGGGTTACTAAAGAGCTAAACTATCATTATTTTGTGCTTTTTTGTAATTATTTATCATTAATTAGTGGAACTTCCTTTGGTAGTTTGTGGAATTACCGTTCTCTTGTGAATTTTTCCTAGAATTCCTTGCTCATACATGCAAGGTAAATACAATATAGTTAATAATACAACAGAATTTCTCGTTAAACACTTTCTTGTTGTAATATATTAGCAGTGGGACACATTGTCTCCTGAATCTGCATCTGTTTTTTATTCTCTTTGCGGAATATATTTTATTTTAGCCTGGTTTCGTATCACATAGATATGTCCACATTCATCCCCACAGTCCTTAGCCCTGCCAGACTCTTTTAAATGAACTTGGTTTAATTCGCTGCCAGTTGCTACTTGTCTGATTAATTATGTATGAGTGTCTTTTGGGTGCGCTTAGGCTACACACGGAGGAGAGCTTGTTGCTGCCTTTCATCATGACTAGCCCTCTATTTCTTCATCTGCGAAGTATAATTCAGGTTTGAAAACTGTTTGTTTGTTCTCAGCTTTTTGTTTGTTCTTTGGAGAATCTTTTTAAATTCCAGATTTCTACTTACAAATGGTCACTAATCGACCAGTCACAGAATGCAGGAGAATCATCATCTCTTCTATTCGTTTTTCAAGAGCAGCTTTTCGATGTGGCCTTCCATCCATCTTCCTTAATCACTTACCCACTACAGGGTCGCAGTCTCAGGTAATGTATTCTTATCGAATTGTCATTGCATGAATGCCATGTCTGAATGCTTACTAACCAGTATCTGGTTTTTCTGTGTTGGGCAATATGGTCGTTTCGTGAGCAGCACCGTAGCCTCACACCTCCCTGATTGTGGTTTCGATTGACACCCCTAGGATACTCTTCTTTGCTTACATTGTTCATAACCCTGTAAGTATGTAACATGGTGTCTCCTAATTGTCTGTAGTGCTTGTCCACTGGTGGACTGGCATCGCAAACCAACTTGCTGACAGCAACCCTACGTTGGATAAGCAGGTATGAGTATGTCATTCACAGCTTATGACTGACAGCCAGACGTAACCGGCCTGAGTAATGTGCCCTCTTGTTGAATGCAGGTATCTATGCACCTGCAGCAAATTCTAAGTAGGTATTCTCACATACATGGGGAGTGTAGTGGGGGTTGGGAGGCCGCATTAATAAGAAATGTCCGGAATTTCCGATGCGGTGTCAGATCAGCTGTGTCAGTGGTCTTCTCCCTGTCGGGGAGACTGAAGCTTGAAGTGACGACTTCCTGACAAATGGATGCATGCATGGAGCAACGGCCTCAGGCTTGTCCACAGCAACCTCTCCCCTGTCAGGGAGTACGACCGTCTGATTTAACGGTCTCGCTCTCATCATGTGGGAAGTCAGGCTGCCATCCAGAGTGCAGAGGACTGATTGACGGAGCATCGAGAACCTAACTGCCACAGTTCATCAGATCAGAGACCCTGGCCAATTAGCTAGCAAAACCGTGCAAATTTTCTTTTCTGCCTTTGGTATTTATGAATTAGCAGGTTAATTACTAGGAGCCAAAGAGGGCAGGAATGTATTTAATGACATTTTGTTGGTCATGAATTAGAGGTCAGGTCTGTTTATGGTGATGTGTGACTTTTCCTGAATAAAAAAGGACAGTTTAGCATCTTATTATGACAATACTTATGTACCTGCATTAAATATCTTATTTGAGAAAATGCATGAATATTTTGGACCAAAACCAGTAAAATGATGCAAATTTAGCCTTTCACTTGAATGTACCCCCAGGGTTGCCAACTTTGGTCTGCTGACTAGAGTGAGATTTTCAATTCGAGACGAGTCTGCGCACACAGACACACAGACAGAGTCTGTGTGTGTAACAGTTTTATTACCTTGTAAACAGTCTGTAGGGTTTGCAAACTACCCCAATGCTTTTGACGTGGCTAATTTTGGGTTTAAAATGGAATAATATAGATTTACTGTAAGATTTCTTGCGTGCGCATGAAAGTCTGAAAACAAGCCAAGATGCATGAGAGCTGGCAACCCTGTGTACCTAAGGAATCCCCTTTCCCCATGCAGCTCTGGACAGGATGGCACTTCCTGACAGGGCACACACACACACACACACACACACACACACACACACACACACACACACACACAGACTCACTCACTCACTCACTCACTCACTCACTCACTCACTCAGTCACTCACTCACTCACTCACTCACTCACTCATTCACTCACTCACTCACTCACTCACTCACTCACTCACTCACACACACACACACACTCACTCACTCACTCACTCACTCACTCACTCACTCACTCACTCACTCACTCACACACTCACTCACTCACTCACTCACTCACTCACTCACTCACTCACTCACTCACTCACCCGTTACAAATGAGATGCGTTACCTAAACCTGACTTTAAGTTGAATTTGATAGTTCCTGTCAGAACAGGAACATATGGTTCTTATTTAGCATCAGTTAGTCAAATTTTGCTATTACTATATAGTAGATATTTACTGTACTGTACTGTTCTTTGAGCCAACAAACTAATGAAGCTACATACAGTTAACATATAGCACTTTTTTTATGTAACGGCAGTCTGTCCGTAACTATGAATTGTCTGTAAGACCACAGTGCTACCTAGGGACTGGCTGTATTGGTAACCGAGAGATGCCAGTTAGCAACTGTATTGGATTGTGGGAAGACACCAGGGTACCCAGACCAAACCAGCACAACACTGAGAGAACAGATGAATTCCACACCAACAGAACATATGTGGGATCTGAACCCCCCCTGGAGATGTGAGGCTACAGTGCTACCCGCTGAGCCACCATGCTGCCGGCAAGCTGCACGCTCTGTACATGCAGAGAAGTGTTATTGCACATTGTTGCTAACGTACCACTGCACATGAGGTCTGATCTGACATTCGTATTCTAGTGGTGTACAGCCCACCTTCAGTATCTTCCGCTGCTCAGCTTGCTGCCTTTAAACCATATAGATAATGACTTGCTGCCTGTAGCAGAAACTCCCTCTGTCTGCTGCTTCACTATGACTTTTATAGGTAAAATGTAAGCAGTTCCTGCTATAACTTTACAGTTATCTTTCATTTGATTTGCATTAAATTTGATTTGCATTTGGCAAAGTTGATACTTTATCAACTGAGTATAACTTCCTCTAGCTGTCCGCAGATGGCAGCTTGATGGAACAAACAGTGTAAGTAGTTGTAAAAGATGCAATATGTTATCCAAAGATTATAATTGTGCATCATTATGACATAATGTTATGTCACTGGTACGATGTATCGCAAGAAAGCGGCATTTGAACCGGAGTTTCCCAAAAAGCATCATCTAGATAGAATTTTTTAGTAGTTGAACAATGTTGGCTCTTTGAAATATATTGTGGTGATTAAATGTATACTGCTTCTTCCAGGGGTGTGGCTTAAAAATGTACCACACCGACAAAATACGGGTTATACCGAATATTCCGAGTGGGGTGTTACTCATAGTAGAAGTTACCAATGACATATTTTGTGCCCTGAACATAAATTTTTCATATTCAGGGCCCGGTGAATGTACCGCTGCCGGGCCGACGATCCTGGCTTCTCCTACTTCCAGTATAGACTGATCACTGGCCCACAATTTTACACCAGTACTGAGTCCAAATTCAAATTCTGAACACTAGATGGCAGCGTTTCCACATGAACAACAATTTGGCGGAATAAGGCAAAGCCGGGCTGCTTAGTTGACAGCAAGGTCAAACAGAAACCATTCAAGTGCATTTTGGTTTTGCGCAGGGTGGAAATTATTTTAAAAGGAGATGAATAGTGCTTTTATCGAATTGCACAGCTTTGCTTAGATAAATTTCCAAATAGTGCAGATGTTTTTTTTATTATCAAGAAACAGGTTTGGACCTAAAACTTACAAAAATGTTCAACGTATAGTTTAACAATCAAGTAAGACTGTTTGGTATCTCACATTGTAAAAGTAGAATAGTATTCTTAAAAATCTATTTCATTTTGTTTATAAGAAGAGGGGTTTTCTCTGGAATAAACGCCCAGCATCAATTATCTTAAATATAAATACATTTCATTATAAAACATTAAGGCAAAGGCCACTGTTTGACCAGCAGTACTGGTGTCAAATGCTTGCATCCCTCCATCTTCCAGTCACATGTTCTTGTCAGGATTACTGAAGCTCTTGGATTATTCCAGTTATAACTGGTTTCAGTACTGCTGTCCTTCTGATTTTTGATTTTAAATTATTCATATTCAGCTGCATCTAATGGCGCTTGTGATAAACTACAGCCATTGTAGGGGTTGAAGGCAGAGTGTAACATTGGCTGTTGTTGGTTAGTAATAGATGGTGAAGACTGGGTAACTGCAAATTGAAATTCCATTGCATTCTTTTGATTGGCTAATAGGAGTGTAATATACTTTTGGTTTCAAACAGGCCAGGAATTCAGCTGCATTGGAGAGATGTTACATCCCTGTCCTCCGCATGGGTAAAAAAAAAAAGAGGTCCACATTGATTTGTGCTGAAAGTCAAAAAAAGTTCTAAGCTTTTTAAATCTGGCAACGTATCAACGGATTATTTTTCACTGCAGGTCTACCTCAGTGGCGTGTAGATATTCATTAGGAATCTGTTTTGCTGGGCTTCTGTCATGCCCCTTATGTCTACCAGAAGCGAGCTGGAATACACTGCAAGTAGCCTGACGCCTTGACATTTACTGACCTAATCACACTGTAACAGCTGCCGTTGTGCCTGGCAGTTCAGAAAGCTCTACGAGTCATTTTTAAAACTTTAAGAAGTTACCATACTATGCCATTTATTTTCATCATATTTAGCTAGCTGTTTGTTTATATCTTGGTACTTTTTTGGTATTATTTTTGTGATATAAGAGATGTGCACAGAGGAACATGATACTTATCATCAGCCAATGCATTTGCAGAACAAATAAAACCATGTCAATAATATACACAACTCCTAAAATCACAGCTGGGGTCGAAATGACTCTTAAAGTCAAAAATTATGTATATATATAACAATATGCAAATCCATCTATCCATTTTCTGAAACTGCTTGTCCAATTCAGGGTCATGGGGGGCTCCGGAGCCTAACCCAGAGGCTACGGATGCAAGGCAGGGAACAACCCAGGATGGGGCACCAACCCAATATGCAAACCACACCGAGAATGTACAGGATACGTAAAATCCCAGCAGGAACCTACATAAATAGTAATAAAAAAACACAGCGGGGATGTAAACAGTGATTAAAATCACAGCAGGAATACATGAAATCAGAGCAGGTACCTACATGAATATAGAATCACAGTTGGAGATACACAATAATTAAAATCACTGCAGGAACCTACGTGAATATAAAGTCACAGCAGGAATGTACACAATAATTAAAATCACAGCAGGAATGTACAGGATACAAAAAATCACAGCAGGAACCTACAGTACATGGATATAGAATCACATTAGGAATGTACACAGTAATTAAAATCACAGCAGGAACCTACATGAATATATGGTCACAGCAGGAACCTACATAATTTAAAAATAATGACAGTAGGAACGTACACAACAATTATAATCAGAGCAGGAGCCTATGTGAATATAAAATCACAGTTTGATATACACAATGATTAAAATCACAGCAGGAACCTACATGAATATAAAATCACAGTTGGAGATACACAATAATTAAAATCACAGCAGGAACCTACGTGAATATAAAGTCACAGCAGGAATGTTCACAATAATTAAACTCGCAGCAGGAACGTACACAATAATTAAAATCACAGCAGGAATGTACAGGATACATAAAATCACAGCAGGAACCTACATGGATATAGAATCACAGTGGAAATACATACAGTGAACAAAATCTCAACATGAATGTACAGATACATGACAAATCACACCCAAAACTAGCTGAAACATTTAATTTGACATGAGGCAGAATTATCCTTTCCTGGATAATACATTAAGCCAAAGGTTTACAGTGTGGGCTGCCACGTTCTCTCCATCCCTGCCCAGGTCCCTGTATTCTGGAAATTCCCATATGCTATTGCTTTTCTGCTCAGTTCCAGTGCCACCTGTTTCTGTTGATTGCTCCCCAAGACCATGGAAATGATAGGCGTGGCTTAATTGCTGAAAACGGGATGCTGACTCATGTCCAGTGCCAGGGCACCTGCCCTTCAGACATGCAATGATGTCATTGGCATGGAGGGTGAGGCCTGGAAAGGGATTCCAGGTTCGTCTGCATTTTTCTGCTCCAAATCCATGCGCATGTCGATGCATTGCTTTGTCAGAATCTGAGGTTATGTCATAAATTTAACTCATGGCTCATATTTTTCGTTTTTCCATCTGACAACCCAGGTTAACTCCGTGCAATCATAATTCTGTGCTTGTCGGGTGAGCATCAGGAGGCTGGGAAACGCTGAAAGATAGTAATGAAGGAGGAGAGAAGTAGTATGTGACAGGAGCACCATCTGCTGGGCACCGACTGGAAGTAGCGGAAAAGTTAGAACAAACCACTCAGGAGGGAAACAAAGGAAATCGGTAACAGCGACAGAACAGCCTAATCTGAGATGCTTTGCTTTTTGATGCGACACCTATTCCCAGTGCTAAGATTATTCAATTATTATAGCAAATTCACAGAATGCAAAATGTAAAAACGTTGATAAATGGTTAATAATGACTCAGCCATCCATCCATGCTCATTAATGCAGTCCAGGGTCACTGTGAGTCTGGAGCCTATCCCAGGAAACTCAGGCCAGGAGGCAGGGGGCTTGCTGGATGGGACGCCAGCCAATTCCGGGGCATGGCTGTTTTAGAGCCTGCAATTTACTTAGCCTCAGATTTTGGAGACATCGGAAACAACACACACACAGAGCTGAGGCTGGGAATTCAACCCACAAGCAGAGATGAGTGAGACCACAGTCATACCCACTGAGTCTCCCCATAAGCAAGCCGTATTACACCTAACATAAGTAACGTCACAGAATCGCTGCACAATCCAACCATGTTCCTGTTTCTCTTACACTGCGCTGTAATGAATAATTAGTCAGGAGAAGACAAATAACCACAGGGCTTCCGGGAACTGACGAGATCCATTTGGTTTATTGCACCTTGTGTAAAATGCATTCTTATTTTAAGGGGCCTGCGTGTGGTCACAAATAGACCAGAGAAAAAACACCTTCGACTCTGGAAATGCTGGGGAAGGTTCTCACCATCTGGAAATGTGCAGGTCCCAGAAGGGTTTAGGAAAGTCTTGCTGTTAGAAGGCAGGAGAGACAGATGTCATCACAGAGACCACGGATACTCCAAATGCATTCCTAATCACCTATCCCTCTTCTAATCACTTATCCTGGTCAGGGTGGGGTACAGAGGTTGGACTGTATTTCAGGCAGTACAGGGTACAAGGCTGGGGTTCATCCTGGATGGCTTGATCCCTTGACCCTAGAGATGTGACGCAGCAATGCTAACCACCGAGTGCTAACCTCAGTCCTAATTACGTGTTTTTTAAATTATACTGACATGTTCATTAAAGAACACTGGTATAGGCAGATTTTTTGTGTCTTATTTTCCTCAGTCTTTAGGCACTGCTTCTTAAAGCTGAAATCCAGTACAGCTGCTTCCTAACTTAGACTTATGCTCATCTGTTGCTTCTGTTCATCCCAGCTATACGTTAATGCTGTCATGGCAGGTAACAGTGGCTAAGGATGCCGAGTCGTACCTCAAAGGTTCCGGATCAAGTCTTAGGAGAGGTTCTGATGTAGCTTTGTGCAAGAGACTTAACTTGAATTACTTCAGCGAAAAAAGAAAAAAAATCCCTAAAATGCGCATAATTGTAAGATAAAATGCTTTAGATAAAATGCCAGCCCTGGGGCATTGCTTGCATCGGAGGTACCATGCTGGCTGTTAGTCAGGAACGCATTAGTGGTTTGGGATGAAATTGTGTTAGCATCATGCTGGCGAGGTCTGCCATGCAAATCCTGACAGAAATGTTGCATCAACAAATGACATCTATAGCAGCGTAGTTATATGGATAAGCATGGAATCTATTCCTGCTTGAGGACCTAAAAACCTGTACAAACATTTTGGTGTTCAATAAATGGACCGACGAAAGAAGATCCACATCCTGAGAAAATAATATGTAATCAGCTAATACGTCTTAAGATAAAATCCTTTAAAATTAAAAAAAATGCACTGCCTGTGAGTCAAGCTGCTTAAACACAAAACTGAAAGTTACTTTATCGAATACTATATAATATGTGAAAGTTACTGCATTATAATAGATATTGTAATATATTTTCACGTAATATATTAGCTACACATAGTTGCTATTTCGGAATCATTCTGTGTTGTATAAACTGTGCGAGCTTGTGTTGTGTGTATCTGTGCAAGTACCCTGCTACGGACTGGCATCCTGTCCAGGTTGCACCCCAGCCATATGCCCTATATTGTCTGGGATAGGCTCCAGGCCCCCCCACAATCCTGAGCAGGATAAGCAGCTGGAAGATAGATGGATGGATTTTGTATGTGACTTTCACAGCTGGGTAGATTAAGGGGAGCATTTGTTCAAACTCCAGAATTTAACCCCACATTGGAGCTTCTTATTCAACTCGTATTGCATTAAATACCTTGTACATCTCAAGAAAGCGTTCAATGAACACAAATTCATGAGTCATAGAGGGCAATATTGATTAACCCGGGCTACACGTACATATTGAAGAGTATGGCTGATTTCTTAGCACATTCATTTGAATTCTGAATAACATTCTCCTAGGGTTCCAAAGGAAGAGAACAGAGGAACATAGAGTGCACACTCGCATCAAATTTTCTGCTGTGTTAACTGCGTTCTAATTTGGGACTGCATTTTTCACAAGGGCAGTCTGTCTGTTCACCTGTATCCTTCCATGAAACGCCGAACTTATCTATTGTCAGACACAGGGCAGAAAATATCACATTCTGTGTTGCTGTGAAAGCTCTAAATGGCTTAATGACTTACATGCTGTATGTTAGCCAGTAACATGGATTCCATAGTACTGTCATAATTAGGCCTACAAAAAAAAAAATCAAAGCTGGGTCAGTTCTGTCAGGCTTCAGAAATAAATGCGGTACAACAGAGAACTACCATGTTCACCATCGACGAAGAAAGACGCTGGGTATTGTACCTTTGATGTAATGAGGAAACCTACATGAAAGGCGTGTTATTCTGAAATGAGTTTAACTACTGCAAGCTTCCGAGAGAAGTGCCTTAGCCTGCAGTTGTAGCTACTTGCCCTTCGATACCCCAAGATTGCCTTTTTTGAAGCAACCTTGATATCTGCTGTACTTACAGATGTTAGCCAATAGAATATGCTGGAATGGCAGAGCAGCAGTCTGCATGCTACCTTTACCTTTCTGATGAATCGCTGGCTTTACTATAATTTAATGATAGGCAGCAAACCCAGTGGTTCTTCTGCTCTATGTACGATATAATTAAATAGATGCATCCTGCTGGGATGCGCTGGGCATACTTTTGGTGCTAATTATGTTTATTTCAAGCCCGATTCAACGAGGGACAGTAGCGAGAAAAAGTTAGGTACTCTGAGCCTTTGTTAATCAGGCCATATTGCACTTGAACAGGATTATGTTGTGAAGTGGTGACCAAACCTGGGTGGTTTTCTATGTGACAGGACAAGTCAGAATCACACCAATACTGCCTGGAACATCCAACTGCAATTACCCTCCTTTCAAAAGGCCACTATCCTAAGCTTACATGCTTTTTCATTCAGTGACCTTGGCTGATTAAACCATTTATTCGATAAACATATATATCCATCCATCTTCTGACTGTTTATGGCATAATGACCCCATATAGATATGGCAAGGTAAAATGCTGTTGTTTGTCAATTAAGAATATTTTTATTATGTTGACTTAGACGAAGATTAGATCACTTTTTAGGAGCTATTCATGCAGAAATCCAGATATTTCCAGAGGGCTCGCAAACTATTATTGATCAAGGTAGCAGTCATGGATAAGAGCCTGGAAGATGAATGGATGGATGGATGAAACAAGCTATTTAATTTTTGTGTCTTCAAAGAGAAAGATATTGGCCTTGTTAATGTTCTATTGACTCAGAACGTGTGATTCTTTAGAGACTCCAGCTGCTTTTTATTATTCCCTAAGCTATGACTGATTTTGTTCTTGCAATAGAACTTCTGTGCAATTTACAAAATTTAGTGGCTGTACTAGGAAAAAAGGGCAGCATTTTTTTGCAGAACAGGACTGCCAAGATTACCTAATAAATTACTTAATACATTCTGCGGTATCTAATAACTTTCCCCAAAATCTTGTTCTACTTGATTTATGGTTCTCCGCCCTCCCACTTAGCTGTAGAGTTCTACAAACCTGGATGGCACCCCTGGTCCGAGACCTATTGTTTGTACTGTTTAGGTTCCACTTTTCTCCTCATGTTAAAATGCACCAGGCCCCTGGGGTGAGAGCAATTTCCTTCCCAAAGATGTTACTGTTGCCGAGAGAGAGAGCCAGTGTGGATTGTGCTGTTCTCCAGTGCCTGAATAATACCCCTGACACTTCTCTGGATACGCTCCTTTTTTCAGCTCTCGTCACTGTGGTCTTCAAATATTTAACATCCTTTTCTGCCAAGTCCTTTGAGGAGCTGTAGAACAGTGCAAAGGTCACATGCACAGATCCTGTTCTGAACACACCAAGGAGTCACTTTCTGGGACAGGCAGCATTCGCTGGTGAAACTTTCCTGCATAGTGTCAGAAGTTAACTGCTGCTAGTAGCCAATACAACGGAGCACACACTCCTCTGCTAGGAAAGAGCTTCAATCACATCTAGACGTAAGGGAGCTGCTAGGAGCAGGTGGTGCGTAGACGCGCCTGCATTGTCAGGGTGGAGTCCCTCCCAGAGTCCATGTGGCAGCTCCCGAGGCTGCAGCATGGCTGGAGAGTTCTGATATCTCTGACACTTTAGACAGGCTTGTTCCTCTTTGTTGAGTTTAGGTCACCAGTAATAGCTCCTGCCCAGAGCCTTCACCTGAGACTCTGCACCATGCAGATGCAGCTATTTCAGGACTGCTTGCTGAGGGATGTCAACACTCACCCCACCCCCACAACACCGGACTATCTTGGACATTCGTTTCCTTTTCCAAACTGCACCTACACCTCTCGAGTATCTGCTCCTTCACTCTGTGCAATGCTGGATCTTCATCCGTCCTCCTTCTTGCAGCATTTTCTGAGACAGTATATATTCCGCAACCTGTCCTCCAGGCCAGATGACTGGAAGAGGAGGTGGGAGTTAGCCATCTCCGTGTCTCTTCCCGAGATTGCTGGTGATCACATTTGCATATGCACAAAATGTCAATGGATTCCTGGGGCCAAAGTGGGAAGCTCCTGTTGTTGTGCTTCATGTGGACACCCTGCCACAGGGATACCTGTGTGATAGTAGCCCGCCAGTCACAGACAGGTTCTCTTAGATGAAGCCATAGTGTCCTACTGAGGTGGATTTTCTGTGCACGAACTCCATGACTTGCTCTTTGCCATCTGATATGTGATGGGCCAACTCTCCTCCAATGACATTTTGTGTTGCTTCCCATGACAGAATGAAATCTTTCTTACCAATCAGAATGTGACTTTTCTGCTTGCACCAGCATGAGATTTTTTTTCCTGACATCCACCCACTTGCCTGTTGTGATATCGTAACAGTCACAGGCATGCCATTTGGGGCCAACCAGGTGACATCTACCTTGTGTCTCATTTGATATGAAAGGGACTCCATATGAGTCAGCCACTGTCCACGTACATTACATTTTTTTACTTACAATTTTCCTTAAAGGCTGTGTTCCTATATGCAGGACAGTGCCACGATTGGGCAAACCTCTGATTGTTTCGGGATGCCTAGAATGACACGCTGCAGGTTACTTTCAATTTACACAAAATTTGCTTTTTTCTTTTTCAAAAATGAAAAAACCTACATAATGTTGCATATTGTTCACTCATATCTGGGGATTATTGCTCACAAATTTGATATTTTAGATATTTTTGTATATTTGCTTATGGTCATCCTCTATGAGGTCCCTTCCTGAGCTCTGGTATATGTTTCTTATCCCTAGTGCCCCCCCCCCCCCCCCCCCCCCCCCAGTGCCAGGTGTTGTACATACCAAATCAAGTTGAAATTCTTGTAATATTCCACCTCTGCCCCTGCTCCGTGCGATTATCCTGCGGTCTGACCAAGAATGGTTTTTGCTAAAAACACACAAAAATTTCTGTCCCCAGTCCACCTGTAAGAAGTGATACAATTACATTTTTAATTTCCCTCCGGTAAGAATAACCCGGGGGAAGTTTATGCCACCATGAGAATATCGTGGAAGTCATGAAGGTTGGTGAAACGACTCCTATGCATTTATAGGCAATTGAGCCTCATCTCAGGACAGAAAAACTCAAACTCACTTCATGATGAGAGTGCCATAATCTCTGTGGGTGGAGCTGAGCTGTTGTGGAGCACCCCTCGGGGAGCCAGTGTGCCTCTGAGTGCCTGTCTTCACGTGCGCCTGTTCACAGAGTCAGCTGATGTTTTTGGGATGACTGAGTGCCCATCTTCATGTGATCATTCCTGTTCATCCAGTCAGCTGATCTTATTGGGATGACTCTGAGTGCCCATCTTCATATGTTCGTGTCTGTTCACCCGTCAGCTGATCTTTTTGGGATGACTCTGGGTACCCGTCTTCATGTGATCATTCCTGTTCACCCAGTCAGTTGATCTTTTTGGCATGACTCTGAGTGCCTGTCTTCATGTGCTTGTGCCTTGTCATTGAGTCAGCTGATCTTTTCATCATTTCATTATCTTCAAATCCAGTCATTCAGACCAACCCCCAACTGTTAACTACATCCACTTTTAATTTAGTAACAAGCACTTATAATGATCTGATAACTAATACAGAGCAAAATAAAGATTGTTTAAAGAAACTGAAGATTCACCAGGAACACAGAAAATGAACATGTTTACAGTTCATACTTCATACTTCAGTCTTTTTGATCTGTCAGTCAAAATAGTTTTATGGGACAGAATTAAGCATTGTTTATATGTTATAGAATCTGCATAGCTTTGCTCTTTTTCTTATGGGAAGATTACATCCTTTGAAGCTTCAAAATTTGACAAAAAAACCTACCTCTGATCTAAATCTATGCTTCTCTTAGCAAGTCATATGCTCCAGTAACACTGCATATGATGTTGACAGTTAATTTGATTCAACCAAGGTCTTTCTTCTGTTTCAGATGGGAAACTTTTGACATCGTAGAATTTCTCTAGTTTGTTTCCTAGCAGCATCTTCAAGTTTTATGTAGAGTTGAATGAGATTTGTACAAGGGGCATGTTTGTTAAAAATTTGCAAGGTGTTGAATATTTATTTTGCATTAAAAAATCCTCCTTCTGACACTGAGTACTTTCCTATCTCCTGTATATTCTGTTTTTTGCACAAACATAGTGTTGCAGTTAACTTTTCTTTGTAGCTGACAAACTGAATTATGGCGATTATGCATTCTGAAATTAGAGGTGGGGACTCGAGTCACTGATTCATGACTTGACTTGGACTCAAGTCACAAATTTTGATGACCTGTGACTCGACTCGAGGCCAAACTGATGGTATTTGAGCACTACGACTCCATATTTGGACCCAACTTGGACCATATAACTTGAGAATGCAGTCCCCCCTCTGGAAGCCATAAAGTTAATTTTATGATTTCTGTGTTGTTAATTCTCTGCTGTCTGCATTCTCAATTCACTGAAAGCAAGGTCTCCTGAGGGTTTGCTGGAAAGATGCATCACTCCTTGTATACACGGATATAAAAACTGTGAGGACATCTGTCACAGAGTGGACACACTCTGCCTACGAAGGACTTAACCTACAACATACTGTGGTGGGTTTTGCTGCACCAAGTTTTAATCACTAAAGGTAAAAATATCGACATAGGCAGGGACTCAAGTTACATGACTCATTGGACTTGAGTCATAAATTCGATGACTTGTGACTTGTCAGTAAAAATGATGGAAAGACTTGGACTCGACTTTGACTTGAGGGCAAATGATTCAAGACTCGACTCAGACTCACCCAGTTCCTTTCCCTGTTTGAAACCACATAAGTCTTATTTGAATCAGTTAAACCCAAATGCTTCTGATAAACAATAAATTCTACTTTGGTTTCTCGTACAGGGTGTAGTCAGTAATAAAATGGGTAAACCAACACTACTACTGTTTCTCACCATCGATTCTGGAATGCTGTTAAATGGCATTCATAGATGATGGCAGATATGAGCTTTGGGCATACCGAGGTGCACACATCATTGAACATTCCTCTCATCCTGTTACCCCCACAGAACCAATCACCAAAAACATAGAGTGCGGCAAAAACAAAAGACAGAGGGCGCTCTTTTAATAGGAGTCTGTCTGCTTCTGCTTCCAGCATGGGGACTCATTAGGGTGACTGCAGTGCAAGCAGGACTGGAGAGAATGGGAGGAATTATATAGTACTAATAATGTGATAACAGACATATCCATTCTATCCATACTGTATAAGCAGTGCAGGGCCCTGTTGTGCCTGGAGTTTTTCCCCAGCACAGGGCATGAAGCAGGCGACACCATGAGAGGATACTAGTCCCTGACGTATATACACACAAAAAATATATATAATATATAATCATTTAATAGGCAACAACAAGAACAATAATAATAATAATAATAATAATAATAATAATAATAATAATAATAATGATAATAATAATGGTGGTGCAGTGGTTAGCACTGTTGCCTCACACCTCTGGGACCCGGGTTCGAGTCTCCGCCTGGGTCACATGTGTGTGGAGTTTTGCCCTGCGATGGGCTGGCCCCCCATCCTGGGTTGTTCCCTGCCTCGTGCCCATTGCTTCCGGGATAGGCTCCGGACCCCCCGCGACCCAGTAGGGTAAGCGGTTTGGAAAATGGATGGATGGATAATAATAGTAATAATAGTGATGGTGTTATAAAGGAAGTTCTTGTGAAGGACTCGAGTAGACAAGCAGATATGACAAACAGCCAGGTAAGGGGGGGGTCACGCCAAATAGTGATGGAGGGCAGGGGTGGGGGCATCGAAAGAGGCGTGTTTCCAAGGTCGTTTAGGTCATTAATATTTCAGAACCCCTTTGTTTTCGCCTTTAGAGGGCTCCTTTACAAGCAGCCAATTAGTAGGCGAGGAGCAGTGAAGGCCAGGGCATTTGCTCACTTATTGACAGTCAGTTAGCGTCGGGGTGGCTGCTGATTACTCGGCTGTGTGCCGATGAATCGAGAGGACGACTTGTTTGCTTGACAGTGAGGACTGGAGCCTTCCATTAAGAAATAAAAGCCTTCCTAAAAACGGCTCTGCTAGTGAAAAGACTGGCCTGGATATAAAATAACTTTCCTATAGAAGCTCTTTTTTCCCGCTATGTAATTGCAAGCCGCACATTCTGAACATGGCAAATATGTAAATAGGGAATCGTGGCGGCCTGCGCCACGCTGGGATTCCTCTTTCGAGAAGTAAATTAATTAGCAGTGGATCACTGTGTTGAAGAGATGGACACGGCTGAACGCCTCGCAGCCTCCGCAGACAGCCGAGTGTACCGCTTTCCCCAGATAGCCGAAGAAGCCTCGCTCTCTCTGCGGAAAAGCTGCAGGAATCTCCCCCCCGGCTGGAACCCGCGGCACAAACTTGTTTACGTGGGCCAGCTTTTGAGCCGGCGCTGGATTCTCACCTCCCGGAGCGTGGAAATCCGGCAGAAATAGATGGGCAGCCGAGATGAGGAAACCCAGAATCGGAGAAGGTCTCGGTGGAGAGGTTCAGCTCTGACCGCTCGGGGTCATGTTGACCCCTGGCAATAGACTTGGGCAAGCGCAGTATAGCATTTTGACATGACACTTTTACTGTAAAGGAAGAAGCTAATGTTGGCCAGCTGTGCCCTAAGTACACAATCACTGTGGTTGGGTGCATCCTCCATTTCAAAGGAGGCAGGGACATTACACCCCCTCTGCCTCCTTCTGCTGCTCCTAATGAAGGTGGCTACCCCCTGATGTTTCTCTCTCAAGGGCCAGATTTACTGTTTCTGGGGCCACATTTAAAATGTCACTTTGAGGCCCCCCATCCTCCTACAAATTATTCAAAAACGAAATAAATAGTTAGCAAGTGTAGCCTGAAAATTGTACCTAGCAGTTAGTGTAACATGTTGCTTCAGCATCTCCTAAATAAAGAACTAATTTAATATTTAGTGCAGTAGCTGTTTGTGGCCAACAGGGGGTACATGGTTTGAGTGCACTGCTGCATGTACCCTATGGTAAGGATATGCTTAGACTTTGCATGTTTAATTACACATCAGGCACCTGTTTAAATGCAGGACATTTAGGAATCGGAGGGACGAATAGAACTGTCAGTGTGCTGCCAAGCTAACAGGAACTTGTCAATCCAACAATTCCAAATGCCTCTTTCTGAGAATCACAGGAGAAAGTCTGAAGGTCCAGAACTTTGGCTGTCCACATATGAAGGAGAGGGAGGATAGGGAGGGTGTGGGAGATGTAATCTGGGTCAGGTGCAGTATCGCAGCCGAATGGACATTAATGGCCTTCCTTTTCCTGACCAGCAATTACAGGGTCCCAAATTATGATCTATCTTGGCAGACCGTGCTCAGCAGAGGAATGGAGATGGATGGCAGGCACCTGGGACAGTGCGGATTGATTATTGATTGGGGTGACAATGATGGAATGGAGGCAGTAGATCAGGGGGAGCAGCTGGGGGGTGCCAATCAGAGGCAGGGCCAGTCCGAGGGGGACTGGGGTGTGGGCTGCCCAAAGCTGGCAGCCAAGAGCCAAGATCCAGCAAGTTCTGCAGGAGCAATTTTAATTCCAATAATACTAATCATATGAGTAATGTTAAGTCATCACAGCTTAAATGCTGGGGAGGGATCTTAATACTGATTTTTTTTACTTTAATAAAATTAGTGTAGAGTTGAGGTCGATCACAAACATGCAGGACTAGTGCTCTCAGGACGAGTGGATGTCCAGCGGAATGTTCATGTGCATCTGGACTACATCAGTCCCTTATGTGTGGTGCCCTTCTTTCATAGGCATGTGTAGAGAGGATGAGAAAGACCTCGAGCATTAAATTAGCATTAAATTAGCTAATTTGTGAGAAAACTGTGCAAATATCCTTACGTCGAAATTTAAGGGTAAACCTTATTTGTGGCATAGGTTCCATGCAGTTATGTGACCTGCTGTGACACTTAGCCCTCAAAGGAAGGTCAAGCATTTAAGATGTCAGTGTGGGATTTACAAGCTCTGTGAAAATGACCCCAAAAGTGGGCATAAAGTGGGAAACACCTGAACGGGAGCGACTGAACATTTTCTGGGATGCATCGCCCACAGCTGAGACCTCAGGTTCAGATCCACCTTCTTTTACGGAAGATATACTTAACTAAGAACATTTCGGGAAACATGTCGGAGTGTTAAGAGACAACTTAAGGTAGAACTTACGAACAACGCAGCAGTTAAGAAGGTTTCAAGTAACCAGCCTCTGAATTGTTAAATTAGTATTTTGTATAGAAGTTAATACAGTTTATGGTAGATATACTGTATATGTGCATATTTTTTCTGTGTATATTATGAGTGTGTTATTTTTGGACTATGTATTGCACATATTATTAGTATATGTTATGTTTATATGGATATAGCAGATATATTTTACTGTATATATTAAATTCTAATATTGTAATATTGGTGGACTGTATATTACACATATTATTTATGTATGGTATTTTTATATGCTTTATAGTACATATAAAATGTATTACGTGAGTGAATGGTGTGTGAGTGTGCCTTGCGATGGGCTGCCCCCCGTCCTGGGTTGTTCCCTGCCTCGTGCCCATTGCTTCCGGGATAGGCTCCGGACCCCCCACGACCCAGTAGGATAAGCGGTTTGGGAAATGGATTGATGGGATGGATAAAATGTATTACTATAAATAAAAAATGCTATAATTTAAATATATTATTGTATATTCTAAAATGATACAATTGCACGACTACTGCAGGATGTTTGTTTTTTTGTTACAATATGTCATCAGTGATTTGTCACTCTGCCTGAAAGAGTCGTCCAAATGTAAATGGGGCAGAGATGACAGACAAGGAAGGTTTCTGTTCCACGGCTGGGCTCCAGATTCAAATGGTTTCTCCGAAAAGTTGACGTTAATTTCTGGCAGCCATGAAACGATGTTGCTCAGCCATTAGCTTTGAATTACGCGGAGGCATTATGAAAACGCAGTCCTGTCCTTTAAACCTTCCCCGGCACTTTAAATAGGCTGAATAGAGAGCAGCTCCTTGGTTATCGCGTTCGTTTGTTTTTGCTTGCTTAAATGAAGTCTCTCAGAGACACTGCAGTTTCAGGGACAAACAAGCGAAAGGGTTTTCGGAGCTATTGTTTCGTTTCTTTATAATGGATATTTTCAACCGGTTCTCTCTTCCATTCAACGGTTTTCCCCAATGGATCCTATTCATTTTGCGACTTAACATTTTTTAAAGGAAGCTAGCGATATTGTTCAGTCTTTGGAAGCCCCCTTCAACATTTTCTAAAACATAGGGAAAATTGTTATTTTTCTGATAGAGTCACTTTTTTATGTTTTTGTGGAGGAAATGATTAATTGTTTTGTTTATTGGTATTTTATTTTTACATTATAATTATCTTTGTAGCCTCATAAGCCACTCCCCTGAGGTCGAAGTTGGAAAGGAATGTTGTAAAGTCTTCACCAACAACAACATTCATCATTAAAATGTGTGCACCATTTTAAATCCAGTGTGTGTTCTGCATGGGACTAGCATCGTGTTCTCTGTCTTCTAGGGACCAGGCTCACGAGGACCCTGTACTGGACCAGCAGTTATGGATGGATGGTTTAAATCCCATGTATGGTTTTAAAGTCATTTATATCCAGTAGGTACATCTATAACAATTCAGGTTTTGAATCAGTGGCACAAATACATAAGATATGCGGCCATCTCTTTGAATGATATTTTCAGAATTATTATGCAGGGACCATCTTCCAGTATCTGCGTAAATAATATGTAGTTGGGAAAGGAAAAGAGCAAATTAAAGCTATTTGTTGTGGCTAGTAGTATTCTGGACATCATAATGGAAGCATAGCAGTGATAATAAGCGAATAGGAAGTATAATGGAAAAATGATAAAATAAAATTAAAACCGACCAACGTGTCACTGTTTTATGAACTAATCAAACGGCTCAAAGCCTCATCTATGAATAGCTATGTAGCTCTAAACCATATATGCAAGATAAAGCTGTTCCATCATCACTCAGCTTTTTTTCATTTGGCTTTTACTGCCATTCGGCTCTGTGATGCATAAGTACTGCAAATTATGTGTGTTGACAATATTCAAGAAGTCGGAATAATTTTTAAGACAACAGGTTTTAAATAGAAGCTATATAAAGGTACAGGACATAATTTAATTAAGCATTTGAAAAGTCAATCTTTTTTGCAGTTATATTACAATTATATTTTACTTTTAATTAAAAAAAAACTGAAAGTATAAAAATGTGGGAGAATTATACCAAATTTCTTTAACTGAACCCAGTGTGCTGGGCCTATGATTCGGCCCATGATCCAAGGCCCAGTGCGCTTCCTTGGATAGGCTCCAGGCTCATTCAGTCCCTGTATTGGATGAATAGAAAATATATGGAGCAGAATCCTCCCTAATATCTGTTGTTTACACTGTTTGTATTATACAGAGACAATTTTCTCTAGATAATTAATGAGCGATAACATGTAGCGAAAAGACAGTAACCACAGAACAGCATTAGCACTGTTTAAAGGCTGCTAGCTATCTTAATAGCTTTAAACAAGTAAATTACTAATTTGCTATGTTTTAGAACAATTGATGCATACTATAGTAGTTCTATTTTGGGATATTGCACCACAGTCAAGACAAAATAGTGTGTGGCCTTGATCTGGGGCAAGCCTGGGTCACTGGCTGTACACTGCGTATTTAATGTACCAATGCTGGTTGTATACTTTAGACTTTCCCTAATAGTGTTACTCAAGCATAGAAAGGTAATTCAGATACAACACAGCTGAGAGCCAAGATCTGTATTACTGGAGGGCGATTTTAGCATCTAGGCACGTCCACATATTTGCATCAGATTGATTTAGTTTTGCATGCTGTCAATGCCAACGTGCTACCAGGTGACCGAATGATTAGTCTACTGCCTTTGGGACTCTAGAAATTAGGGAACACAAAGAAGGGCTGGTCCAGCCAGTTCAAGAGGCCTGTTGTGTTAATGGACTAATTATAGCAGACTTAGTAATTGTGGTAGTGAGAATGGGGCACAGTGTATGTAATGGCTATCTAATTAGCTTTTGCTGACAATAACTCACTGACATAAATGGGGGCAACTTAACTGTTGATGTTTTAGGAAGCTATAATTAAATAGGGGAATAATGTATACATATTCGCAGGGTTTAAATATAGACAGAGCCTCCTTATGTCCAAATCGCACTCTGCCTACTTACGTTAACCTTGTTTCCTTAATGTCCCAAAATTTAATATAAGATTCAAAGTGGCTGGTAAAAAAGCTCAGTTTTGTTTGTGCTAAAAATCATGTATTTCATTAGCTTGAATGTTAATTTTCATTAGTAGTTCTGACGAGACATGCATTTCTCGAGTGGATGACATATTCCTACATGATGTCTTGATATCTGTTCAGTGTTTTTGTACTTATTTTGTTTACCATACTGCTGCCAAAACTTCACTTACTAGCTAGACTCTGCTAGAGGTAAATAAGACATGTAAGAAACAGTGAACAAAAATATTACTTGTAATGATAAGCCATTTTGAATGTATTTAAAAATTTTATTTAAAAATTCAAGTACAATTTAACCATGTGATATGCAAAATACCCATATCAAATAAATGTAACTTTTAAAAAATTATTTTGTATCGCTTCAAAGCACTAACACAACAAGGTGACAAATTAACATACTGTATCTTTAAGACTGTGATCATAAATGTATAACTAATAAACTAGTGTAACTAATAAACTCTGTACCTGACATGGCCCCTCCTCTCTCATTCTCAATTAACTCCTGCATATTCACATATAGAGAATCACCATCTTCATTGCCATTTGTAACCATCATGATGCAGATCTTTAACACATTTACAGGTGGTGCCTTTAAAATGGCCAGGGTGGCAGGGGAACCAAACCGAGAGCATGCAACCTGCAAAACATGGAACAGTGGGCTGAGCAGAACTTCAGATTCCTGCAACGGTCTGCATATTTCCCATAAAAGGTACGGCGTAATCCTATTGCTTAAAACTAGGCAACAGAAGCTCTCCTGGGTTGTCCTTACTGCCTGAAAAGCAGCTGCATTCTGAGTGAGCCTCTGCTACATTGACATGCACAGGGAGTCAGTTTCCCACTGCATATGGTTCCTGACAAAACTGCAAGCATAGTGTAGAGTACAATAATTCACATTTACTTTGTATCTCAATTTTGGATTGGGAATTAAATGTTAAAATCCTTTAATAATGAATGAATGGTTTCCCCTGTTTTTCTGTGACTGTACTCATTCATTCTGCTTCCCTCACTCATTCGAGAATCTTTCCCCTTGCCTGGGCTCTGTTAGTTGGATCAGAAGTGTGTGACGTGTGAACCCTTCTCACCTGGCAAAAACAAAAGCGCATCTCCAAGCCCTCCTACATTTGCACTCAAACAAGTCACCTGAGCCACAGCAGAAATGCCTCCATTGTTTGTGTTTCCCCTACCAAAATTTGTTTTTCTAAATGTTTTTGTTGCTTTTACGGTGATGTTTCTTCTTAATGCATTATGACACTTTATACTATCATACTGTGTTATGTGTTACACATTACAGTCGTCCCTCGCCACTTCACGCTTCGACTTTCGCGACTTCGCTGTATTGCGGTTTTTTGTATATTCACTAAAAAGTTGATCGAGACGGTGAAAATGATACATCGCTACGCATCGGAAGCATCTTTGCTCATCATAATTAAATGTACAATAATAATATCATATTTGTAACATCTAATATGTCTTATTTTCTCAATTTTCTCTAATATATTGGGGAATACTAGTGTAATTGTCATGACCTGCCCGTGCGATCCTCTTGTGTGCCACGCCCCCTTATTAACCACATGTGCAGCCCCGATCGTGACCAGCTGTTTTTTGTCAGTTTGATTCGTCCGGTGTGTTTAAGTCCACGTCAGAGTCTATAACCTCAGGTCTGTCATTAATGTTTTGATGTTCCTGTGTCCTACTTCGCGGAAATTCACTTATCGCGGTAGAGTCTGGAACTGATTAACTGCGATAAACGAGGGCCGACTGTACTGTTATTTTGAACCTGATGGATTTAGAATCTCCAATAGGGCACAGAAGCCAATGATCTTAATTCTATTCTAATTCTGTACAATGTTACATTTTATTATACTTCTAATAAATGTAAATCTTTAAACAAATAATGCAAGAATATGTATTAACTCGCATTCTTCATTATTGGCCAAAGCATTTATTGTTCCCTGGGTCAAGCAAGGCCATTTCTGAACATGAGAGCAGCCTCTTGGTGTATTACTGTCAAATTTTTACTCTCTGCAACCTGTGGTTCGCATCTTGCTACAATTCCCTGAGGGACCATGAACTCATGCCCCTGACCAATGCATTATTAATTAATTGTGAATATTATTGTTTTACAACTTCATTAACTTAGCCAAGTGATTTGCATTCCCAATGTATGCACAATTTCTGACAGGCAGACATCATCCAATCAGGATGTTCGTGGGTGGGACATAAATTAGCAATTCCTTCACTTTTTTTTCATAAAGCAATCATTGAAAGTGGCAGATATGATAACGGGTGTGTGTTGAGCCAACGGTTGATTAAATCCTGTTGTCATGAAAAATTATCCAATCAGATTAAAACCAGCGGTTAGGAGAAAATACATGATTGTGCATATTTCCTACGAGGAGAAAGGTAGCACAAAGTCCTAAAATTAATGGCAAGAGAGAGAATTATCTACCCTGCCTAATATAATGAAGAAACTATAAGCATTTCAGAGCAAAGTTAGATATAGCAGCTAAAGCACAATAATGCCAAACCTGTCTAAGCATGTCTAATGGCAGAAGGAAAACAATATTTCAGCGACGCTCTGAGACTCGCCTTTTCAGACATTTGAAGAAACCAGTTGAGAATATTGTGGATGTAATGTCTTTAGATAGATACTCTCATATAATCAAAGAGTTTAGGGCAAACAGACTCATTCTATACCCCGGCTTTTGGGGGGAAAAAGGATGCTTGGTTTGCCTTTCAATTTAATTGCGGCTTCTTTAGTTCCAGTCATGGGCTGAGAGGATCTTTGTTTCTGACCCTCTTTATAAAACTGATACAGCACCTTCCCAATTTAATAAGACAATAAGCATGCAATTCGGACAAATAAATGTACAATGTTTTGCACTGCCTAGTGTGAGATCCAGTACACGGGACAGAAGATGAGAAATGGCAACTGAAAATGAAGAGGTTTATATGCTTTTTACCAGGACAGTGTTTCCCAACTCAGTCCTCGGGGATGCACAGACAATCCATGTTTTTGCTCCCTACCCAACCGGGAGCTTGGAAGGAGCAAAAACGTGGACTGTCCGCTGGTCTCCAAGGACTGGGTTGGGAAACAATGACCTAGGATGTACTAAGCAAAACCTCAAGCCAGAGTCCTACAAGCGGCAGCAAACTTTGCCATAAAACCGGGCGTTATCTAGCTGAAGTGGAACTGTGAACAGGACTCTCTCCCTGACCCCAGTGTTTGCATCTATTTCTCTCTTTCTATCTCTATATATACTTCAACCTGGTTCTTCTCCAGTTCCTTCCCCTTCCTGCATCTAGGAGCCTGTTATGAATTGTCCTAGCAGTGAACTTCACACCTGCACTTAATGTTTCCCATTCCTCTTGAAGGTCATTTGAGGTCATCCTCCGATTTATGAGCCACTGCCAGATAGGTTGATGGTAATCTCTGGTATTAGAAAGTTGCTTCTGCCCTCCACCTGGCTGGGTTTTGGTTATTGCCATTGTCTTCTGCATCACTTTGTTCTTGTGTATTGCGGTCTTACTAATTTTGAACCTGGAAGCAACCTGCCGTGTAGCCCTTTGCCAGCAGAACCAGGATTAAACCAGGATTTAAAAATGCTGATTTTTTTTTTTTTTAAATATTGAGTGGTCTCTCAATATTTTCCAAAACTGTATTCTCATGGTATAAGCACACCTGAGTACCGTAGTATCTGAAATGTAGTTTTAGAATTAATTTATTTTTACATACAAACAGTTAAAGTTTTAAAAAGGCAGTTTAACAAAAGAGACTCTGTCTTTTGTTCTAATTCATCCATCAGTCTTGAGAACTTGATTTAATCACCAGGTTTGTTCAGAGAAGCGGTCTTAATAGGATTCAAACGGAGTTTTGCTCATATGAAGTGTCCTTTAAAATGAACACCGGTTATGATGACATGGTTTGGTTGATGGAGTGTGTCACTGTGCAAAGCTGGGTGACATTATCAGCCTGGATGACATCACTCTCACTGTCACACTCTTAATAGACTTCAGGTGCTTTTCATATCTCAGTTGTTGCACAACATCTTACTTATCATATTTGCTTACGCTTCCCCTGCTTAAACAGAAAACTTAAATCATGAGTAGGATGCATCACTTTTACTCCACAGGGAAATGGGTTGAATTTCTGAAAAAATCGATCTTTGCACTATGACCGTATACTGAACTCTTCTACTTCAGATTATTCATTTGTGAAAGTTTCATGGGGGGGGGGGGGGTGGGGGCTTAATGTCGGGAATGAAGCTATTAGTGCTGTTTGTACCACGGCATATCAGCTCATGTTTTGAGTTATTTAACTCTGTTAATGGCAGAAAGTACAGTTCCATGACACAAAAGAAGGCACATTCATTCTGATGCTGCTGCTGTTTGCACCACTGTAGAGTTTGACCAGCACATGACAGGGAGGAATCAGTGCAGCCCTCGGCTGAGAGACGATATTCCCTGCCTGCTCTCTGAAAACGACTGGCAGCCCAAATCGAGGATGTTACGAAACGGTTACATTCAATTAGCACGGTGGCCTGTAGGTGGAGCATGACTGAGCGCGGCTCTCTTAATGCTTTCCGCGGCTTGTCATCCCACAGCAGGGGAATGCTCGGCACAATGATCGTGTTTGGAAATGCATGTTTCCTACAGCAAATCTCTTTACAAAATGAATGTTTCTCGTAATTGGGTCACTGCTTTTGGGTAATGGGTTTGGTATAAGTTTTAGATGCGGGAGTGAGTTTTAAATTGCCTGAAAGACTGATGATTTAACAGAAGTACTACAGAATGCTACAGAGGGGATAAATTAAAACACTGTCAGAGTGACAACTGTACTAAGCATCTACTTTAATTACATAACCTTTTAACATATTATTTTTGTTCAATTGAAATATTAATTATTTGCATGCCAGTTTTTTGATATACTTTTTGACTCGGTATTCCATCCATCCATCCATCCATCCATCCATCCATCCATCCATCCATCCATCTGCTTATTGTGATCAGGGCCATGTGGGTGCCAAAGTCTACCCCAGGTGGCAGGTCTCAAGGCTGAGAGACAACAGCCCATCACAGGGAACACACATAAACACACTCATGTACTATGGCCAATTTAGAGACTTATTCAATTCAGTTAATTTTAATATAGGACCTTTCCAAATAAGGTTAGCCCAAACAACCAATAAAATCAAGTAACTGTGGCATTTACTGACTTATCCCAGTTTAGGGCATGGATAGCGTAAATCAGTGTTTCTCAACCCGGTCCTCAGAGACCCCCAGACAGTCCATGTTTTTGCTGCGAGCTGGGAGGGAGCAAAAACGTGAGCTGTGTAGTGGCCTCCCAGGACCGGGTAGAGAAACACTGCTGTAAATGAATAGTGAATTACAACCAGAATACAGAAGAGGAGAGGAAACAAAACTCCATAGCGGGGGAAAAACTTCTGACGGCTCAAGGACAACCGACTGTCCAGGCCTGCAGGCGCGCTACCAGCAAACAAGCCAGACAGTGGTGCATGCTTTGGTGTAGTCCTCTTATTTGTGTTGCTGTCTGTAGGTCAGTTCTCTCTCTTCAACCTTATACAATACCAAGAAAATATAAGTAAATGACAACCTTTTTCAACATAGACAGAGAAATATTAGATCTTCATTTCAACAATACTAATCAATAAATATGATAAAATTGAAGATATTACACTTTATATTTTTTAGTAACCATTTATACAATTAAAAATTCAAATTTCTTTTGAGGAAAAAGTTTGCACACTCCTATCATCTACGTTAAACCTCAAAATTAGCTTTTTTGATATTAGATAAGCGGTTTGGAAAATGGATGGGATGGATGGATGGATATTCACCCCTTATATAAACGAGTTTTCTCGTTTGATCATAGCCATTGAGGTACATTGTGCCATCATTATAAGATGAAAAGAGCTGCCCAAGGTCATCGGAAGGAAGGTTGTTGATATGAGTCTTGGAATGTATTTAAAGCCATTTACTGTACAACCAAGCACGCTATTGTTTGTAAAATAATTTACAAATGAAGGGGGTTGCAGACCACTGGAAATCTGTCCAGGCCAGGCTGTCCCACTAAATTCAACCTGTGAGCCAGGGTTACTGTAGTTTTCAAATCTGCATTTTTTATTTTCATTTAGTTGTCCATTTTGCTTTCCATTTTTGTTTCACTTTCTTTTAAGAATGTACAAATAGTTGTAGTTTTGTTTTTATTTGAATCTTTCTAGTTTTAGTTAATTTTTTTTTAGTTTCAGTATTAATTTTATTTTTCAGTACCATGTTTTCATACCGCACTGGAAGTGACTGACATGATTTCACCCCACACATGAAACAGCTGAGAAAGTGTGAAGCATTTTGTTTTCTTGCCTTAACATTCCCTTCCAAACTGCTCACCTCTGTCCTGTATATCATCATGCTTTCATAACTATGAAGGACCTGGGTTATTGATGCTCCCAGTCCCTGATTACAATATGTACTGAATGGGAATTGGCACTTTTGGGGGAAAGTAAAGTCTATTTCACACTCAAAATGCCAAAATCAATAACAATTCACTCAACACTGAATGAGTCAAAATATTCTAACAGTTATTTGCAATGTCAGCAGCCCTATTTTATCCTTGATAATAGGTACAGGAATAAGAAAGAAATAAGAAATAAGTGTAATTAATAAACATACTTGTAAATCTAATGGCAAACCTTTAAACAAAGCTGGTTTCCATTTAGTAATAGTTTTTTTTTTCACCAAAAGATTAGCCTAGAGCAGTACATTTTCGTTAATATAACCACTGCACAGCACATACGTGAAAATGAGCAGCGACGTTCATCCGCTGATTAGATAAAACTTGATGTCTCTTGTCATGACCTGCTCGTCTGATCCTCCTGTGTTCCATGCCCCCCCCCCCCGTTACCTCGTGTTTATTTCCCATTGTGATCACCTGCTGCCTGTTTTCCTCGGCTTGTCCTGTGTATTTCAGTCTGCGGACGAGATCCGTCATTGATGTTTGTCGCCGTCTGCCCTGTTTGTCTTAATAAACCCCCGTATCCAGCATCCTCGCCTGCCTGCCTCATCCTTCCCCACTTCCCCACAGTATATACGGATATGTTGACCAGATGAGAAATGCACCAACATGGCGGACGACGGTCTTTGCTTCCTGTGAGCGACCCACAACCATGCTGCAAATCGAGGGGGTAAAAATGAAAATGAAGCTGGTTTTACCTGCATTGCTATTTTATTTAGTTTGTGTCGCATTGTTTATTGTAATTTTTATTTAGTTGTCATTTGTTTTGCAAAGTTTTTAGTTTTGTTTCAGGTAATGGAATTATTTTTTCACTCCTAGTTTTAGTTTTAGTCTTAGATGTGATCAAATATAATAACCCTTCTGTGAGTAGAGCATGTGCGGCATGGTAGTGCAGTGGTTAACACTGTTGCCTCACACCTCTGCAGCCCGGGTTCGAGTCTCCGCCTGGGTCACATGTGTGTGGAGTTTGCATGTTCTCCCCATGTCGTCGTGGGGTTTCCTCCTGGTACTCTGGTTTCCCCCCACAGTCCAAAAACTTGCTGAGGCTAATTGTAGTTGCTAAATTGCCCATAGGTGTGTGAGTGACTGGTGTGTGAGTGTGCCCTGCAATGGGCTGGCCCCCCATCCTGGGTTGTTCCCTGCCTCATGCCCATTGCTTCTGGGATAGGCTCCGGACCCCCCACGACCCAGTAGGATAAGCGGTTCGGAAAATTGATGATTGAGGTTTGCCATTAAATATCAACATCAAGAATAACAATTATGGAACAATGTGCTCTGAATAGATAAGTCAAAGTTGGAGTTGTTTGAGAACAAATCCTGATATCATGATTGGCACAAAAATTTATTCAACATCTTACCAGAGAGTGCTTCACAAGAATATGGGTTTATCCCTCAAAAAGGTGAACGTGAACCATTAGTGGGCCCTTCAAAATGAACATATGAGCAAATCCATAAACTTGAACTTGTAGTTTGAAAGGAGTTGCTCAAAAAAATAAATGGAAGCATATGGAATGTCAAGTCAAATGAATCCACTGGTTATGAACCAAAACGTCGTGGGCGAGTTGCACATGCAAGAATCCCGTCTAACATCACACAGTTAGAGGAATTTTGCCTGGAGGAATGGGCAAACATTTCTCCAAGTTAATCTAAGAAACTGATAGACAGTTATATGAAATCCCTTCAAGAGGTTATAAGTATGAAAGAAGTAAATAGCAGGTACTAAATGTACTTACTTTTTAGTTGAATTTTGTTAAATGAATCATTTTGAAGTGCATCCAGTTTCTGTAACTTCTTGTCCTATTCAGGGTCACAGGGAGGTCCAGATCCTAAGGGTGCAAGGCAGGGAACGACCCAGGACAGGACACACGCACACACCATTCACTCACACAGGCACACCTATGGGCTTTTTCATAACTCCAATTAACCTCAGCATGTTTCTGGACTGCAGAGGGAAACCAGAATGCCCAGAAGAAACCCCACAACAACATGGGGAGAAGATGCAAACTCCACCCACGGAGCCATGGTGGAGACTCGAAGCTTGATCTCAGAGATGTGAGGAAACCCCAACTGCTGCACCACCATGCCACGAAATTCCAAATCAAAATGCCTTTTTTATGTTAGATTTTTTGATCTCTCAGTACTATGCAAACGAAAATCAAATATCTCTTTCCCAAATATGTTGAGAAAGACAAAAATTTTCAAGGAGTCTGTGTACTTTTTTCACAGCACTGTAAAATGTGTCTGGTCGACTTTCCACAGTCTTCCACAGTCTTTAGAATGCCAGTGTGTTTTCTCTTGTTTAAAATTGATCATTATGATTGTTTGATTTAACCAGCACAGGCTCAATATATCACTTGGATATGTGAGCTGCTGAAAAAATATTTTGATGGAAAACAAAATTTTCCGGAGATTTGTTTGCTAGCTTACTCAATTCGAATTTTTTATTGGAAAAAAAGGTTGCCCCCTTATATAAGTGGCAAGTGTATATACACAGATGAACCAAAACATTGCAATCACCCCCACATGAAATGAATAATGTAATGGGTCATGACACATGGGCCATCAAGCAATGTTGTGTATGGTGCTATGTAGTTGAGTGTCTACAGTATGCTGACCCCTGTCCACCATCGAAAGTGCCTACAATGGGGATGCAAGTGTCAGGTACAGTCAGGTACATGTCGAGCATCTATGGGATGCATTGGATCACCAAGTCCGGTCCACAGCTAGGTAGCCCCATATGCAGCAAGGCTCCATGGACTGAGCCGTCACACATCACACCCGTAACCATCGTTAAAATGATCTGCCATTTGTATTGCAGAAGCCGTTTGCTGGTTTGTACCACGTGCGATAGTCTTCATTTCAGTGAACCCTGGTCACCCAACATCCTGTCAGTGGTTTGTGGTTCTTCCCTCCTCAGACCACTTTCAGCAGGCACTCGCCACAACTGACTGTGAGCACCCCACAAGCTTTGGCGTTTCAGACATGCTCTGACCCAGTCTTCTGACCATAATGGTTTTAGTCCTCGTCAAAATATCTCAAATCTTTACCCTTGCCCATTTCTGCTGCATTCAAAGTCTTGACTACAAGTATTGAATATTAACTTACCGTCTAGTACATCCCAGACTTTGACATGCACCATTTTTACGAGATAGTCAACATTATTCGCTTCACATGCGGCTGGTCATAATATTTTGGCTCAATGGTGTATGTGGCATAACCTGCATCTGTCCTGAGGGCCAATTACATTCCATTTTCGAGGTATCACATGGCAAATTCAGGCAGATGCCCAGAAATTCAGATGCCTTATGATTTGTTGATTGATTGGTTGGGTGTTTGCCCAACAAACA
Organism: Brienomyrus brachyistius; assembly: GCF_023856365.1. Taxonomy (NCBI): domain Eukaryota; kingdom Metazoa; phylum Chordata; class Actinopteri; order Osteoglossiformes; family Mormyridae; genus Brienomyrus; species Brienomyrus brachyistius. The sequence continues at coordinate 10,026,044 of NC_064547.1, read as the reverse complement.
AAATTATTGGCTATAGCCTTTTTGTCAGGGGACCTCATATCGCAATGCAGTATTTGTAACCGTGAAAAAGGGTTGGCCATTCCCCAAAAGAGCAATTCAAACATCAACGCGTCTTTAATGACTCCTTTAGAGCACGCATGTTGCGTTCATCTACTTACAACCCTGCCAATTATCTGCTGTTTACACCTTTAAAAGCTCCTTTAAGCCACATTAGGCATGGATATCTCCAGAAATGATTTTGTGACTGTGGGGTTAATGAATTTCAGTCCATCAAGGTGCTGGAACAGAATGTGTGGATTTTGCAGTGGCCCCCGTGACAAGATTTTTGTTCAGTGTAAACAGAACGCCTGTGATGTACCCTCGCCAGTCAGAAAACAAAAAGAATCTCCATACATTATCAGATTACAGGCAGCCTGAGGTCTCTGCGCAACATGAGAATCACATATGCATTTGAAATACAAAGTAAGGCTATGAAATATGAATATAAAGACAATAAAATATGATAGGAAATTTAAATCTTTGTGGAGTTTTAAGTGTAGAGGAGGTATAATGTCTCATTTATTGTGAGGAGTTTGGAACAAATGTATATCCTTTTAGTTACTGTAATAAAAGGCACATTTTGTATTTTGTATTTCTGTATTTTCTTTTTTTAAGAGGTACGAGGAGGAAAAACTTCAAACTTCCAGTCCATGTGTTATTTGATAATCTTCTATGCTCACTTTTATACTCCCTGTTTAACCATAATTTGAATAAACGGGTTGCATCTTCAATGTAAACAGAAAACGAAATGGTTTATAGGGTCAAGAAATGCACAAATAGGAGGTAGTGGCACGTCCGGGTCTGAGCTGGGGAGCAATGATTCGTCACCTTTGCTGGAAATTGTGTTTTTATATGTATTTGCGGTTATTCTGAGTTTGTTTTTGTGGCGCTTTACCAGGTGTGTTTGTCTGGAAGCTGTGTGACAATTGAAGGCGATGACGGCTCATCGACCGGGCCTGATGGACTGCAGCTGAGAGCTACGAGCTAATTCCCTGCCAGTCCACTAACCAGCTGAGACTGACCTGTGTAGCACTGGATGAAGCACTTGGCAAATCGCCGTGGAAATGTGAGATAAAGGAGAAGGATCTTACTGTTGCCAGTGATTCCTGGAACAGGGTAGTTTGCAGGGTGGTTACTAAGCTTGCCTAACTGGATTGCTCAGCACAGGTGGTAGAATACACTGGCTGAGCATAAGCAAACAGAACAGGTGACTGAGCATGGGTTGATTATCTTTGCTGCCATTAAAATACATATAATTTTTTGTTTTCCTATTGCTTTCTAAGGTTCTGGATGGTCACAGAAAGAAAGTTCAGATGGATCCAAACTGAGTACTGATTCCAATCCTGCTATAGGCCAGGCCCGGATCTAGGCTGCTCAGGTTGGGGGAGCAATTAGAAATTTTGGGTGGTCAGTATTTCACACAATGGACTATATTACAGTGCAGTAGTAGCTTGTGACCAGAGAAATAGGTGGGGCGCATGTTTGAACTATTTATGAACTCTATATTATGCTCTCATGGTCATCTCTCTAATCAAAAAAAGTTGGCATAGGGCAACAAAAGGCTGAAAAAGCAAAAAAGTTTAAAATGATTCAGCTGGGAGAACATCTAGCAACTAATTAAGTTAATTGATATCAGGTCTGTAACATTATCCATCCATCCATCCATCCATCATCTCCCGCTTGATCCGGAGTCGGGTCGCGGGGGCAGCAGCCTCAGCAGGGAGACCCAGACTTCCCTCTCCCCGGCCACTTCGTCTAGCTCCTCTGGGGGGACCCCGAGGCGTTCCCAGGCCAGCCGAGAGACATAGTCTCTCCAGCGTGTCCTGGGTCTTCCCCGGGGCCTCCTCCCAGTGGGACATGCCCGGAATACCTCCCCAGGGAGACGTCCCGGAGGCATCCTGATCAGATGCCCGAGCCACCTCATCTGGCTCCTCTCGATGCGGAGGAGCAGCGGCTCTACTCTGAGTCCCCTCCGAATGACTGAGCTCCTCACCCTATCTCTAAGGGAGAGCCCAGCCACCCTGCGGAGGAAACTCATTTCGGCCGCTTGTACCCGCGATCTCGTTCTTTCGGTCACTACCCAAAGCTCATGACCATAGGTGAGGGTAGGAACGTAGATCGACTGGTAAATCGAGAGCTTCGCCTTTTGGCTCAGCTCTCTCTTCACCATGACAGACCGATGCAGAGCCCGCATGACTGCTGACGCCGCACCGATCCGCCTGTCGATCTCCCGCTCCATCGTTCCCCCACTCGTGAACAAGATCCCGAGATACTTAAACTCCTCCACTTGGGGGAGGACCCCATCCCCAACCCGGAGAGAGCACTCTACCCTTTTCCGGCTGAGAACCATGGTCTCGGATTTGGAGGTGCTGATTCTCATCCCAGCCGCTTCGCACTCGGCTGCGAACTGCTCCAGTGAGAGCTGAAGGTCACGGCTCGATGAGGCCAACAGAACCACATCATCCGCAAAAAGCAGAGACCTAATCCTGAGGTCACCGAACCGGACGCCCTCAACGCCCTGGCTGCGCCTAGAAATTCTGTCCATAAAAACTATGAACAGAATCGGTGACAAAGGGCAGCCCTGACGGAGTCCAACCCTCACCGGAAACGAGTCCGACTTATTGCCGCCCATGCGGACCAAACTCTGGCACCGGTCATACAGGGACCGAACCGCCCTTAAAAGGGAGCCCGGTACCCCATACTCCCGGAGCACTCCCCACAGGACCCCACGAGGGACACGGTCGAATGCCTTTTCCAAGTCCACAAAGCACATGTAGACTGGTCGGGCAAACTCCCATGAACCCTCCAGAACCCTGCTGAGAGTATAGAGCTGGTCCACTGTTCCACGGCCAGGGCGAAAACCACACTGCTCCTCCTGAATCCGAGGTTCGACAATCCGGCGGACCCTCCTTTCCAGGACCCCCGAATAGACCTTACCAGGGAGGCTGAGGAGTGTGATCCCCCTGTAGTTGGAGCACACCCTCCGGTCCCCCTTCTTAAAGAGGGGGACCACCACCCCGGTCTGCCAGTCCAGAGGTACTGCCCCCGATGTCCACGCGATGCTGCAGATGCGTGTCAACCAGGACAGCCCCGCAGCATCCAGAGCCTTGAGGAACTCTGGGCGAATCTCGTCCACCCCCGGGGCCCGGCCACCGAGGAGCTTTTTGACCACCTCAGCGACCTCCACCCCCGAGATAGGCGAGTCCACCCCCAAGTCCCCACACTCTGCTTCCATATCGGAAGGCGTGTCGGTGGGATTGAGGAGGTCTTCGAAGTACTCCCCCCACCGACCCAAAACGTCCCGAGCTGAGGTCAGCAGCGCACCATCCCCACCATAAATAGTGTCGATGCTGCACCGCTTTCCCGCCCGGAGCCGCCGGATGGCGGACCAGAATCTCTTCGAAGCCGTCCGGAAGTCGTTCTCCATGGCCTCACCAAACTCCTCCCACACCCGAGTTTTTGCCTCAGCGACCGCCAAAGCCGCATTCCGCTTGGCCTGCCGGTAGCCGTCAGCTGCGTCTGGAGTCCCACAGGCCAGAAAGGCCCGATAAGACTCCTTCTTCAGCTTGACGGCATCCCTTACCACCGGTGTCCACCAGCGGGTTCGGGGATTACCGCCGCGACAGGCACCGACCACCTTGCGGCCGCAGCTCCGGTCAGCCGCCTCCACAATGGAGGCACGGAACATGGCCCATTCGGACTCAATGTCCCCCGCCTCCCCCGGGATATGGGAGAAGTTCTGCCGGAGGTAGGAGTTGAAACTCTCCCTGACAGGGGATTCCGCCAGACGTTCCCAGCAGACCCTCACTATACGCTTGGGCCTGCCAGGCCTGGCCGGCTTCCTCCCCCACCAGCGGAGCCAACCCACCACCAGGTAGTGATCGGTTGACAGCTCCGCCCCTCTCTTCACCCGAGTGTCCAAAACATGCGGCCGCAAGTCCGACGACACGACTACAAAGTCGATCATCGAACTGCGGCCTAGGGTGTCCTGGTGCCAAGTGCACATATGGACACCCTTATGCTTGAACATGGTGTTCATTATGGACAGTCCGTGACGAGCACAGAAGTCCAATAACAAAACACCGCTCGGGTTCAGATCGGGGGGGCCGTTCCTCCCAATCACGCCCCTCCAGGTCTCACTGTCGCTGCCCACGTGAGCATTGAAGTCCCCCAGCAGAACAAGGGAGTCCCCAGGAGGAGCGCTCTCCAACACCCCTTCCAAGGACTCCAAAAAGGGTGGGTATTCCGAACTGCTGTTTGGCGCATAAGCGCAAACAACAGTCAGGACCCGTCCCCCCACCCGAAGGCGGAGGGAGGCTACCCTCTCGTCCACTGCGGTAAACCCCAACGTACAGGCGCCCAGCCTGGGGGCAATAAGTATGCCCACGCCCGCTCGGCGCCTCTCCCCGCGGGCAACTCCAGAGTGGAAAAGGGTCCAACCCCCCTCAAGGAGACTGGTTCCAGAGCCCAAGCCGTGCGTCGAGGTGAGTCCGACTATATCTAGCCGGAACTTCACAACCTCGCGCACCAGCTCAGGCTCTTTCCCCATCAGAGAGGTGACATTCCATGTCCCTAGAGCCAGCTTCTGCAGCCGAGGATCGGACCGCCAAGGTCCCCGCCTTTGGCCGCCGCCCAGATCACCTCGCACCCGACCCCTATGGCCCCTCCCATGGGTGGTGAGCCCATTGGAGGGGGGACCCACGTGCCTTGTTCGGGCTGCGCCCGACCAGGCCCCATGGGTGTAGGCCTGGCCGCCTGTAACATTATTAGCTATAAAAGGGATGTCAGAGAGGCAGAGTCTCTCAGAAGTAAAGATGGGCAGAGGCTCTCCAATCTGTGCAGGAGTGCATAAAAAGATTGCGGAATGCTTTAAAGACAATGTTCCTCAACGTCAAATTGCAAAGGCTTTGCAAATCTCTATAGTGCATAACATCATAAAAAGATTCAGAGAAACTGGAGATATCCCTGTGCGTAAGAGACAAGGCCGAAGACCTTTATTGGATGCCTCTGGTCTTCGGCCCTCAGACGACTCTGCATCACTCATCGGCATGATTGCGTCAATGATATTACTAAATGGGCCCAGGAATACTTCCAGAAACCACTGTCGGTAAACACAATCCGCCGTGCCATCTGTATATGCCAACTAAAGCTCTATCATGCAAAAAGGAAGCCATATTTGAACATGGTCCTGAAGCTGCATTGTGTCCTGTGGGCCAAGACTTATTTGAAAGTGGGAAAGTGTTCTATGGTCAGACCAATTCAACTTTGACATTCTTGTTGGTAATCACGGACACCGTGTCCTCCAGGCTAAAGAGGAGGGAGACCTTCCAGTGCGTTATCAGCGTTCAGTTCAAAAGCCAACACCTCATGGTATGGGGGATGCATAAGTACATACGGTATGGGCAGCTTGCATGTTTTGGAAGGAACTATGAATGCTGAAACGTAGGCATGTAATGATGAATCGCGAATCGGTTAAAAATCAGTGTAAATGTATGACGATTTAAACCGGCTGATGTGGAAAACGATTCGTTATTTTAGGAGTACTTCACAGTACTTTAACAGAAAAACTGGCGTAATATTACATGTGATTTCACAATCAACCGTCAGTTCGACGTCAGATGTCACTGCGTATTTGCATCGACGTTGTATGTCAGTTTTTGGTTTTGATCGAACGCGAGACGGCGAGCGAATTCAAAATTGAGGACGTGCCACCTGGCGGCGCGGTGACGCTGTGGTTAGTGCTGCTGCCTCACAGTAAGAAGGTTCTGGCTTCAGTCCCAGGTCCGTTCTGTGTGGTGTTTGCACGCTCTCCTCGTTTTCACCAGGGGCTCTGGTTTCCGGTCCAAAAGTGTGCAGGGTAGGTTGATTGGTGAGTCTAATTTGGCCCTGTAGTTATGTGACTGTGTGCTCCTACGCGACTCCAGCGGGGATTAAGCAGTTTCAGAAAATGGATGGATGGACGCACCCCTCGATCTTAAATCGGTGGTGTGGCAGCATTTTAGCTTTCCGATAAATCACAAACGAAAACGGCAAGAAAATCACAAACAAGACAAAAACATTACATTGTGTGCAAACATTATAAAAGACTGATAACATACACAAATAGCACAATGAACATGCTTCACCATGTCCACTGGCACCACAGTGAGCTCAATTCAATAAGGTAATATTCCTCCTCCACATTCACAGGTGACTACAAAAGCTCTGCATAAGAATATCTGAAGGGACAAGTGACATAACCGTGATTAGCAGAGTCAGATGGTGCAGGTTAATGGTGACCAATTGGGTGGGCAGAGCAGAAGCTTGGGCATTGCGCACCCCTGCCCACTTCTATATCCGGCCGTGCAACAGACGGAGCCAATGAGCATTTGCTATCATTACATTCCCCCTGAACAACAACGTTCTTTCCCAGGTACTTCTGGGAACTGTGGTCCTGAACTGTTGATTGGTTTAGATCTTTGGCTTAATACAGAGTCTGTTTTGCTTGGGACATTGGACTGTTCTATTTTTGGCTTCTTTTTTCGTACACAAGGATGAGTTAATGTAAAATATTTTGCAATGGGTAAAAATATTAATCACGTTTTGGTACATCATTTCTTGTCAGGATAGTTGAGATATCAATTTCACAAAAGCAGGAATGTAGCTGGCGTCCATGGAGCGGAGCTATCAGTATTGGGACAGGCTCCGGAATGTCCTGCAGGATAAACCGCATGTCCACATAGCGGGATCAGCGCCATATCAGCTGCCTCGCGTATGTTTCCAGGGAACCCGTTTATCATTTCTGAACCGACCAAATAAGGTTTGATGACATCACCATGGTACCAGACGACCCTGTTTTGGTGCAATCTGACCACCTTTAATTGATCAGTAGCCCTGGAAAGCTCAGACTACATTGTATACTGGTATTATGACAGAGAAAGCCTGCTTAGAAATTGTGGACTAAGGGGTGGAGGCAAAAGGAGGGGAATGTTGCTTGGTTCGCAAAGGAGAGCCATTCAATCCAGCATTCAGCCCTAGATTAATGAAAAATGACGAAAAGAAAGACAAGAAAGAAATATAAAAGGCATCCTGAATAATGTATCACTGGCTTCTAATGCCTAGTGTTTAATACTTGCCTAAATCCCTCAACTTCTCGTAAAAACTTCAACAATTTCGCAGTCGAGTAATCTTCAGATTTAATAACCTTAAGCTTCCCCAGCTCCATAAATCTGACGTTCCGGTGCCCCCCCCCCACCCCCCCCCACCCAGCTCCTTCCCCCGTTCGAAACGTCTGCATTTTATCTCCCTAATAACACAAAGCCTCGTTTGCAGCCTCGGCAGGGGAGATAACGGAAATTCCTGCCCATATTTTAATAGCTTGCCTCCGCTATCTCTTGGTCCCAACTCTTCGGAACCGCTGGCATTCACCTTGGAAGCAGCGCTTACAGGAGGTTCCCCGAGAAACCCATGACCTGTGTATGTGCTGGTGCACCATGGGAATGCTGATGTTCGAGCTGCTCCTTCCCAGCACTGGCCTATTTACCTGGTGAGCGAGGAAGGACACGCTCAGGCAGCCCGTGCACCGCGCTTCGGAATGTATTTCCGAAGAGATTTAAATTTAGAAAACGCGCCCGTTAAGCCAAGCTGTTTTCTTTGTTTTGAAACAGATATAGTGCTAACTGTACCACCTATTTATACATGGCAGCTGATTGCTGTGCATGCTGTTTCAAAAGGCAAAACCTTTTTTAAAATGTGAGGTATTATAACGTCATGCTAGGCTGGATATGTTCCCTGTTGAAACTGTAAGAAGAAAGAAAAAAAAAAGTCAGGCAAGCTAACTTCCTCTAAGAAGAAGATTTTTTACTTTGGATTTAGAAATAATATAATTCAAAACATCGAAATAGCTGCTTTTTCAGTTTTGTCACGGTACATACTTGTCAATTCTCTCCTGCAAAAACACTCAACTCCACAGAGTTAATTTTTAATGTGCAATGTGTGGTTCATCAGCTGTGACCGCAAGCTGAAGCTAAATTCAGTTGTGATGCTTCCTAATATGCATCCTCTTTGTTTCACTCAGTCTAAAATTAGTTCGAAGAACGAAAACACATAGCGGCAATTTTAAAATTCATTTAAGACCCCAGTGAGGCGTCCATTTGCTTTTCACAAGTTGCTTCCTGGAATTCCCATTGGGATTACGGACTCCTCTGGAAATAAAAGGAAAAACCACAACAGTGTCACATCGGGGAGCAACCTGTCATAGTCTGATAGGATAGATGCCAACTATAGACAGTTTGGCTCCACTCAACATGGTGGCACCCCTCTGAGTTTAAGGCGATACACTGAAGTCTGTGATGCAAGTCTGAATTTCTTGTCTAGTATGTTGTGCAGAGCGTGTTTTATAGGCAATGAAGGTCATTCTTTACTCACAGCTCACTATGCTGACTCCAGCAACAGTGAGAGGAGTAAACAAACATCCCAAAAATACCCCACTGTATGCCTAAGTAGATGGATTTACATCTTTAGGATCCAGAGTGCATTTATTTATTTTGATAGCGTGAAATGTCTTAGTCAGTTCCACAAGAGTGTCGTTCATTTCGTGTTAGATCAACTTTATGAAAAAGGAGGAGAATGAGGGAAAAGGGAAGAAGTTAAGCGGGGGCTACAGCACCTCGGGGACGCCTTCCAAAAAGCCCAAATCTATAGTGCTTGTTCTGTGCTTTATTTCTGTACAGGCAAGAACGGGAGGCTGCGGTATAAAGCTGTGAGAACAGGGCAGCTGGGATGGGATTAAACACTGGTGTTCTGCGGGCCTCATCTTCCATCCAAATAAACTGCAGTCCTTCCGGGAAAGCCTGCAGTTTGGCTGCCGCCTTTTCAGCACAGGGCGGAGAGGATTTACTTCTAAGTCATTCTGCTTTACGTAATAGTTTCCCATATGCTGCGTTCTGGAGGGGCACTGGTGGAAAGACGAGCGCGATAGAGGCGGATTCCCTAAACTGATACGACGTGCTTCATGTCGGGTATGGTAGAGGGTCTGGTTCTTACATACAGCGCTACACTATTCTGACAGTTTGCCAAGATGTGAAATTTCAACCATGTTTGTATGTCACTGAGATCCTGAAGAACCATGATATTGAGTAGCTCATCTCAAAAACATGGAGGCCCTCTGTAACAACACTTGAATACATAGGACTTTTCCTGAAAGAAGAGCCATTGAATTCCAAGCGCTCTTAATTTTTACTGGTGACAGTGAACAGATAATTGAATTGTATTGAAGAGAGAATTGTATAATTATTTAGAATAAACATCAGAGTCCCCCCCCCCCCCAAAAATAAAAGTCAAAGATCCATCCTCATGGAGACCTTTGTGAAGGAAACTCTCCAAAAGCCCATGCTTACTATCCACGGGAGTCCAGCAGAGCCACAACTGCACTCTTTACCCATAATCCCCAGAGTTATCAAGGTTTCATGAACTACACATTCATTCATCTGGCAGCCAAAGAAGGCTGTGTCATGTTAAAAGTGTGGTTTTACCATGCTCATGCAACAAAATACTCACTTTTATACACGGGGTTCTGTGATTTTTTTTTTTTTTTGTTAAACAAAATTGGTTGATTGCCTTTTCAACAGTTTCCTCTTCTTCATTCTGCCTGATGTAGGCACTTGTCATTTTGTTTCAGGAGGGGATCTAAATTGTGTCCTTTGCCCGAATCCTGATTGTTCTTTGATTGTTCCTCGGCCAGTCAAATGAAGCCCGCCATTATCACGTTCCCGTCAAAGGCCAAGAAAGAACAGTCTACCCAACCTAAAGACCTATCTGATGTAATCGCTCTTCTGCAGATGTCTTCGAAAGGCATTTGCACTTGCAGAAAAAGTACAATTTAGCTTCCATTTTAAAAGCTGAGAAACGATATTTAAATTTCATCTTTAAACCCATGAATTTGAAGACAATGTAAGCAAACTCCTTGCTCACCAAGCCAATTGGTTGCCTGGAGGCTGATATTGCAAATTAAAACATTGGCAGACATTACAACCACAAACCATAAAGAAATTAATTAAATCTAGATTTTTCGGTGGCTTCATGCACCCCTAAAAGTAACGCTAACCCCAATGAGATTAATGTCTTTTCCTCACTTTGTAGAAGTTCTTCATCTCAAGCCTGGATGGCTCGTTAATGACCAGGAAGCCATTACATGTATACAGAGTAATATTCCCCAGTAGGGAGGGCGTTGCAATTTGAAGTTGTTCTCCAAACAGTTTTTACCAGAGCAATATTGCCTTGGAAATATCATCGCTCCAATCCCACCGGAGGTGATGGTGACCCGGGGAACTCCGAAGCTCATGTTTTAGTCATGCAAAACGTTAAATCCTTACAAACATATGAGTACTTCTCTGAAATATGCAACAAAGCTACTGTATATATCCTGGCCCTAAACTTTTTGTTGTGTAGCCCAAATACTCAAGCTTTCTGGGAGAAGTGAATAATATAGCGCAATATTCAAGGTGAGATAACCTCCTATAAGGTGGCCGACGGAGATGGTGTCAGCTGAAACTGCATGTGTTCCTTGGTTACATCCTGCCTAGATTTGATGTTGTAAGTTTTTGCGAAAGGGTCATTCCAATCAGGCATATCAGTTACTACCTCAGCACCATTCAAGGACCTCATGTACAGTTACACACACAGTACTGTCATATAAAGCTGAACGATGATACTGTTTTGCATCAGCTGTCTTCATACAGATGCTCCCGCAGGACCCTGAGGTCAGCTGGGTGAATGCCTACCTGTGTGCCTGGACTCATTACCTCTCACAGCAGTTTTTCCAGCCTTGTCCATGTGCAATACTGCTGCAATACTGTAACCAGGCTCACTTTATTTGATATGCTTATCACAGATACTGGCCTATGTAAGTTTCCTAAAGATTCATTCAGCACACTGTTTATTTATTATTATTACAACTATTACTATTGTATATCATTATTGTTTTTATTCCTCTTTAACCGAATTTGATTTAATAAGCCCCATAATGTAAAATTAATGATATTTTGATTTAATTAATACTGATTACATAAACTTTGCCTTGTGTCAGAAAACCTGCATGCGGTGGTCCAGGCAATATGCCACAGGTAATGCTGGCTGGTGGAAGATTTTGAAGCAGTGGTTCTCCTCCAGACAATCAAGTATGTCTACACTTCATAAAAAAAGGTTATTCAATTCGTGTGAAATTCTTCTGCCGACAAATTTTATGATTGCAGACCATTAAAAATGTAGGACGTGTGTGTCTCTGACAACCTTTTCGGTGACCTTTTACATTCTTTGATTTGCACAGCCCATCACTATTCATTACATATTCAAATCACCGCTGAAAAACTGAAACATCAGCAATCGCAGCCCTTCCTTGGCTCGGAGCTGCCAAGGGGTTGGCAACCCGAAGACATGGGAAAGTTTCTAGGGGAGGAATCCAACTCATCCCTCACTAGGAATCCTGAAAATAACAAATTATCAGGCATTGAGACGACCAGATGCACAGTCATGCACAGACCTTGAAACACCCTGTCTCACATTTTCAGCTGATGAGACCATAGACTCTCCATAGGTCTCCTTCTGTTTCCTAAGGATTTGCTGTGTGATGGTAGGAAGACCATTTCAGAAAACATTTTGTTTTATAAACCTGGAATGAATCGTGTAAACTGAAGAAACCATCATACTGAGCTGATTTCGTAAGCTTCTAGGCGAGCCAACAGGCAACTCATTCATGCCTCTTGGTGTCCTGGCTGGATACATCAAATAAATGCGCACTTTAAAGAAGGAGTCCCTCTGGATGGAGATGAAGACCAAAAACACTACGATTAACCCTCTCCCCCAAAATGTCATTCTGCTTCCCTCTCCATATAAGCATGTTTACATTTACTTCTGATACTGTGCTATATTGTGTCTTCTGAAAGAGTAGATATGTTGTTCAGATCTCTGATTATGCTTCCAGTGAACATGGTGCATTATCTCTAGGAATCCAGCACAAACCGTTATATTAACAAAACAGCATGAGAAACCAACCCACTTTACTAAACTAACAAAATTATTTGTTAAATAGAGGAACAGACAGTGAATAATGAGCTGATTTCAAATTGTAAACAAGCGTTTGTGATAAAGCGTAGCATAAGTTGTATGGAAATGCTTGTTGAAGCAGGAGAGAATATGTCTTTGTACTGCATTGATAGAATTCCCTGTTTATGCCAGCCAGGGATTTTGAGTCATTCTGTTTATCATTTTAAATGCATTTTTCATACACATGTCATCAAAAAAGGGAAAACATTAGCTGAATTGTTTGTGTTGACATGGGTTGAACTTCGCCTGTTTTGTGAAGTGGAATCGTAGAGTGAGTTGTGGCAGACAAGCCGCTATCTGGACGACGTGCATTGCTGTGGATGTGCTTTCCCCTTGGTGCACGTGTTTTTTCGCCTTGCCATATGAGTGTCTGTGTTTACACCAGGAAAACCTAAAGATAAGGGACGGTGTGCGGGGACACTGTGTTCTCTGAACTACAGAGCTATTGGAAATGTCACTTGCTGTCGACACCGTCTGCTCCTGCAACATAAATAAGGGAAATCAGTAAAAATACACTGCAACATGGCTCTTTCGTACTATACCTTTTCTATGCTCAATTATCTTGATTTTTTTTGGAAATGTAAGAAAAGGCCATTTTACTACAAAGTCACAGAATGCAGCCTTCCATCAGATGTGCATCTTCCATAATTTCCTTATTTTGTATTTATTGCTTGATAAACATGCCATCAATGAACACGCAAAGGTTTTCTGACTATATTATTACCATGATTATTGGCGTAATCCAATGTTGTTTACCATCTTTTAGCCCGGTTAAGCTTCTAACTGAGAAACACACCTCTGTCTGCCGCCGGTAATCCCACAAAATCCCACAGGAAGATTCATCGTCATCAGAGATTTTAAAAGGTCGCTGGGATACTTTTTCTGTGATAGATGAATCAGATTTGAGGACAGAAACATCTTAGGCCGGGACTGAAACCATTATCTGCACTCAGCATAATGAAATAAGTCTGTAATTCCTGAGGGGCCAGGTTACTAAAAGACCTAATTTGACAGAGCAAGTATAACTATAAAAAAGTGTTTATATAATCATCAGAGGATTTAGCTGAAAACGTAAATGCCTGGAATAAAGCAGTTTTACTGCAAGCCGGGTTGTGAGGGCAAATGAAAGATATATTCAGCTGTTAGAAGTCTGGATGCACTGAAATATCTCCAGCTGACTCTTAATACCCATGTTTTTAAGGTAAGGCTCTTAAAAAGGTAAGCAATTTATTTGTCTGGTTTTAAAAAAACTAGATGAATCTTGTGCAACCTTTTTCTGCAGCACTATTTTCCCTTTGGCTGCCTGCACAGGAAAGGCCTTATTAGGGAGACATGAAATGTTATTTGATAATGCAGTGAAGCCTAAAACAGTAGCTCCGTGTTTTAAGGGGCAGCTTTAGTCCTTCATCTTCCGGAATAATTACCTCCGTCACGGAGGCCCCTGGTGTACTTCAAGGTGAAAGTCATGAAACACCTGCCGTTTAAACGCTCCAGACACGTAGGTGGCGCCATTACGCTCCACACAGCAGCGTGAGCTTCTGCGGAAGCCAGGCGGGATGGTGAAGAGAGCCGCATGATGCAGGGCTGGGGTGAAAGAACGGAGACGTCCTTTGGCGCTGGAAGTGGAGACTGAGGCAGGGAGACGAGGACAAAGGACACAGAAGGGGGGTGTCAGGTAATGGAAACTGCATCTGAGGATGGGGGGGAGCATCAAGATCTGATCATTAACTGAGGATGAGAGGATGACACTATAGAGCAAGAAATTACACAAGGACTGTAACTGGGAAGAAGGTGAAGTGAGAACATGAGCTCGTCAGTTGCTCCCCCACCCCAGGCTGCTCACACCCATTATGTTTAACAGCAGTACCTACCCCCTACAAACTAAGCTTTTAGAAACCAAAGATTAGCTCCCATTTCTCACCAGCAGACGCGCTCAGCTGACCGACACATCATCGAGAATTACTATCTATTAGTATCTATTCTTTGCTCGGGCTGCTTTGTAAGCAGCCATACATTAGCTCAGCAGGCCTTCGTAAGGCGTATTAATGAATCCTCCCATGGCTTTGGGCTGAGTTAGGTTCCTAGGAACGATAAATTATGCAAAGGTCATGAACCAGCAGCATTGTGGACCCTCTGTCTGGACCAGAAAGGGTTAATGGCACCCTCCCCGGGCGTATTTGGCCCCTCGCTCCCGAGCCAGTGCCTCAGCTAAGAGTAATACAGCATAGCGCTCGTTTCCACTCACATTTATGTTAATGCAAGCGGGGAGAAAACCGATTGTCCTTAAGGAATAGCAGAATGAAATGCGCTGTAAATGCCAGCAAGTGACAGATTGGAGGGGCTGTGCGGATGCACAGGGGAGGGGGGCAGGGCTATCTCTGTGCAGACCTACTCTGCATCTCCACCCCTTAACCCCCTACCCTGCTCAGCTACCTGTAAGAGGGCATAAGCCCAGATTTTACTGCTAAATGGTGGGTGACCCAGTCCAGTCTGGGAGCTTAGAGGGACATTCAGTAATATTTCATTTTAAATTCGAAAGAGGATGAAAACAGACCAACAAGAAAGACAAAGAACAGACTGGAGATGTTTGATTGCCCGGTTCCTGAATACCACCCTCATCCCTGGCTGTGACATATAAACGTCCCTTTTAAGGATGGATTCTTTGACCAGTTGCTTTGATCAGAGCCAGGGGAATGAAAGTTAAAGGGGGCTGCTGTTAACGGGACTCTTAGCTGCTGCCAAGAAGGACGTTAGCCAGTCAATATTATGATTTATTGATATGAAGAGCAAGAAATTGATCCATGTAAATTGCAGTATATTTTATAAATGATCTCCTTTAAAGAACAAGAAGAAGTCTGCAGAATGTTAAGTTGGAAAGAATCATTTGGAAAGAATATCTAAATTATACATATCAAGGCTTTTGAAGAAAATACACTAAATTATATTCATAATGGGCTTTTTCAAAACTTGACTTTAGTTTGGTACATTGTTGAGGCAAACAATCAGCTTTGTTTATGTTTTGCTTCACCAGTCATATGCTGCTAGAACCCGATCATGAGTATCTTGTCCTCTTCCATGTATTGCTGCTACTTAACAGCTTCGAATCAGCTGGAGCAGTTAATGATTCCAATGCCGTCGACCCCCCATCCTGGGTCGTTCCCTGCCTTGTGCCCATAGGCTCTGGACTCCTCACGACTCTGAACAGGACAAGCAGTTACAGAAAATGGATGGATGGATGATTACAACAGCAATCTAGCGCATTAAAATGTATCGACTTGTTTCTTGATTCATTGCAGCTCTTGATTAGACCTTCCTTCCTTGTAGAGGTGAAAATGTAACATACACTGTTTGGCCAAGGTGAGGCGCTCTCCTCCGTGCGTGGGACCAGGTCGCTGTCCTCTGTCATCTCACGTACTGCCATGAGTACTTTGGCATCTGACCAGCATGATTTTGTTTCTGTAGAGGACTGTAAGTACACTGCAGTTAGCATAATTAACACCAATTCATGGGTGAAAAATCGCACGTTGAGCATGTACATGTACATATTATTTTATCTTAGTAAATACCCAAGGAGCGAGAGGCCTGGTGAGGGTTAGGGTTAAGCAGCTGAACAGCCCCTATACTGAGATACTCTGAATCCAGATTCAGTCAAATACAGTGTGTAATTACTTGGTGATTTTAAGGTTTAACTTCTAAACTGCTTTGTCTGTTATATGTCCAAATGAAATGTTTCCCAATCCAGCTCCCCTACTGGGAGCTGGTAGGGAGCAAAACCATGGACTGTCTGTGGGTGCCCGAGGGCCAGGTTGGGAAACACTGGTTTAATGTATACTGTCATTTTGTCTGACTTATTCTGTTAGTCTTAAAAGCAGCTTTTTTCGCAGTAAATTTTGCCTGTCTCAGAAAGCACTGCGGTATCCCGTAACACGGATGTCACATCTGAGCGTGTGCTGTGAAGAGGGTCAGAGCTCGAGTGGCATCGTGGTCTTGCCGGAGCCACTCTTCCGGCCATCACTCTGACAGCATGCTCAGCCCTGGCTGCGCACAAAGCGCTGAGGAAGCTGCCAAAGAGGCCGATGGCTGACCCTTTACTGTGAAGAGCGCCCTGGGAGGCCTGGGTTTCTGCGGAGCGCTAGAAATAGGAAGATATAGGTGGAAGCTGGATAGACTCGCAATGATTTTCCACTGCCAATGGAAAAAACCGAGAAGGAACGTGATTGGCTAGGCAACGTTAGCCAGCATTAATGTGCTCACTGATTCGTTGTCAAACATGATTAATTCGCTGGGAATTAATAGATGGCTGTGCTTCTTTACAACAACTTATGCAGAGACATGTTTTATCTTATAACCTGAATGCTTTTTACCTATCAATTTAATTTTACTTTCATATTGCCTTGGGCCAGAATATTAAGATGATCATTTTTCTTATGCATTGAGTAGAGTGAATTTTAGGTTCTGGTTGATCCAGCTTTTGCTTTATTTCAATGTGGCAATCAAACACTGGTCTGGTTTTCATTTCCTGTCATGTGATCAAACAGCTGCACACCTTCTCCTGCAGCACAGAGGAGTCAGCGGCTGGTCATACTTGTTAGCTTAGTGCTCACTTGTGTAATTCTGGCTATGAGGTTTTCTCAGGGTGGCTGTGTGTGCAGTTTATATGTTCTTCTGTTCTTGGTGCTAGATTCCATCAGGTACTCTGTTGTCCTCCAGTAGCCCAAAAGCATCTCAGATTTGCCCTCAGTGTGTGTGTCTGCCCTGCAATGGACTGGCATCAAATGCTGGGTGATCTCTTTGTTGTATCCTGGGTTTCCTGTCACACTCCAGGGTGACTGTGACCCGGTACTGTGTAAGTGGTGTACAACTGGGGGGTCGTGACCCTAAAGTGGGTTGCGGAAACATTTTCATGGGGTCACATTGTGTGGCTAAAAAAAAAATTTAGAAATTTTTTTGTAATATCAGACTTTTGTGGTTGCAAATGGTGCGCAATGTCATCCTGGAAGTCATTTTTATTGTTTACTACTACACTCCCATTTTTGGGGAACAAACAAACAAACAAATAAGCAAGAAAGCAAGCAAACATGTGGGTCCTGTGGCTAAATAGGCTGAGAACCACTTATTTAGAAGATTTAAGGATGCATCCCATGGAAATCTTAAAAACAATCTTGGTGTTTAAACTGCCAATAACCTCAAAGTTGCTATTGTAAACTTGTTCATATGAGAAATTTAATTCCTGAAAGCAGTTGTGCTATTTCTGGATTGTAGTCTGATGTTGCTGTGTATGAATTGATTGAATGTAAGTCTTTATAAATTTGATCAGTTAATAGTCTGCCGATGTGTTGATTTGGTAGTTTGTAGTCACATGCTGCAACATGTAGTTTCCTGCAGTCTGGGATAACATTAATCTGTCTGTTACAGGCCACTGAAGGAGATGAGATTTTGGGACAGAAAGTATAAATCCACCGTTAGTCACTTGTCCTACTCTTCATTGCCTGTAAATCCTTAGAAATTCAGATGCTTTCTTGCAGTCGCAGTGTTCATGTTCCCCCAAATGTCTAGCTGGATATACAGAAGGTAATAATTATTCGCAATTAATGACCTGCACCCAACCCATGGTGCCAACTGCCATTGTGAAAACAATGAAAAAATTATGGAACAAACAATGAATGTTGAAAATGGGGTAATTTATGAAAACATTAACTGTAGTTCTATTTACACACAGGGGTGGTGTGGTATTTCGGTGGGTGGCATGATTGTCTCACACCTCCAGGCTTGGGCTCCGATCCCGCCTCTCCTGTGTGTGTGTGCAGTTTTCATGTTCAGGTGCATTTCTGTCCCTAAGTCGGCTACATTGTGCGATTGTGTGTGTAAGCGTGTGTCTTGAGATAGACTGCCATGTAATCCAGGGTGTCTCTTGCCCTGGGCTCTTTGGAATAGGTTTGTGGCCCTTCTACCAAATAAACAGTCATGGAAGATAGATGGAAGTCCGTGTGCAATACACAAGTATGTCACATTTTCTAGTCATAAATCAAGGAATCTCCACCTTTTATTCCAGATTAAGCCCCCTTTTGGTTTTAATTGTGATGACCTCATTCCATAATACAGCAAATCATATAATATTTTCACTGCAATCTCCACAATGCAACTTTGGAGCCCTTCACTGATTTCTTTAGATAAATCATATGCATATTTCTTTGTAAAATTCTACATGTCTGTGGAAGATCTGGGCATTATTTCTGCTCTAGTGTGGAGTAGCAGAAGACTCAATTTTCCAAAGTGACAGTTTGAAGTTGTCTTCAACATGGAATTTGTTCTAGTATTTAGTTTTCAATGTTGAAAAACCTGGCTTCACTCAGATATGTATCAGTTGGTGCAGTTGTACTCGAAAGTTTTGACTGAAGAACTGAGGCTTCAAAACCCAAGGTGGGTGGGATTGTTCTGCATTGTCAATCATTGCCTGGCTAAATCCAACGGGAGCCAGTGGGAAGTATGTTAAAGCAGCTGGTGATTGATAGCACACAATAATCTTGGACGCAGTGGGCTTGAAGCCTCATTTCTCCCACCTCTCCTTGCATGCAACAGTGAAATGTCACAGGTACTCAATGATCTGGTCCTCTATTTCCACAGACATACTAGTTGAACCCATTGCAATGGTGAACTGATCAAGAATTCATACAGATGATTTGTAACCTTCATGAGAATGATTCAAGGCCAGTTACATCATCATGACGTTGACATATGTAAGGAAGGCAGCTCTTCCATTGCACTCCTGGGTACTTTGCTGGAAGCTTGTTGACATGACATCTAGAGCCTTGATTAGCAAAATATCCTGAGTTTCAGAAACCGAGGAATTTTCTACAGCTACAGGTAGGGTATTTGAATACCCCTTCAGTGTGCTCAGCACATTTAAATGCTCAGAAATGTCAAAGGAGGTGAACTGACCGTAAGGGATAAGAGAGATGGTTAGTAATATTGGATTTAAAAAGTCTTTCACCTGCTCACTCCACTGGATGAGATGGTGTACGACTCTTCATAAAGAAAGCCAGCTGCTGATTGTCAGATTCCATTTCCTGACACGAGGCCAAAGATGAGCACATATTATGAGGCTGTGATTTGATGAGGCTCACAATCTACCCTGCACGCTGCCCCACACGCCACACAGCACACAGCCCTGCTGTCTGACAGGCATCTCCTTGGACGCCTCGCACTCTGAAACACTTAGTCTGCATATATTCCTTTAGATCCATACTTTCTTCAGGGATGAAACTGCCCAACAAATCAAATATCGCTCTAGCAGCTGTATTTCGTTGTAAACATCCATCCATTTTCTGTACCCACTTGTCCTGCCAGGGCAAAGCAGGGGACAACCCAGAATGGGGTACCAGCCCATCACAGGGCACACTCACACATGTACAACTATGGGCAGCTTGGTAACTCCAATTCACCTCCGCATGTTTTTGGGATGGAGGGGAACCAAAGTACCCAGAGGGAACCCTAGGAGAACATGCAAAACTCCACACACAGAGACTGGAACCCTGGTCCCAGAGGTGGGAGGCAACAGCGCTAAGCACTGTACCACCATGTTGTAAACATCCATCCATCCATCCATCCATTTTCCAAACCGCTTATCCTACTGGGTCCGGAGCCTATCCCGGAAGCAATGGGCACGAGGCAGGGAACAACCCAGGATGGGGGGCCAGCCCATCGCAGAGCACACTCACACACCATTCACACACACATGCACACCTACGGGCAATTTAGCAACTCCAATTAGCCTCAGCATGTTTTTGGACTGTGGGGGGAAACCGGAGTACCCGGAGGAAACCCAGAGTTGTGTGGCACAGTGCTAACCACTGCACCACCATGTTGTAAACATCAAAAATATAAATGACTTTTTTCAAGAATAATCTCTGTATGTCATCAATTGCACATAAATAACCTCACTTGTCTCACCATCAACGTGCCCTCCTCACACAGTAATTCAACAAACCAGCTTTTCTTTAAAACCTTTTGCTTTTTAGTGCAATTTCTGCCTGTTTGAAGGTGCGATCTCAAAGGTCACTCATTCTGACTCTGTTCTGACCTTTTTCTTATAATATTACAGAGAAAGACAACTTTAAAATGTTATTTTGTCAGCTCACCTATATCATTGCCTAACTACGTATCAAGTAGCAGTTATTGCTGATTATTTTTCATTTATTGTTCTTTGGATACACTGTTGTTCCTAAGTCCATCCATTGCAGAGGAATTAGAGAACACTGTGTTTTAAGGGAAATTCTCCATTATGTCCCCTTTTTACAAAGAAATACTGCCTATCATTCAAAACTGACTTTACCTGGTAAATCATGGTAAAGCATGTTTGTATGAACTATGAATGTGTCATTGACATAATTTTGCGATTATTATGATTATCGAACAAAACCTTCAACCTCTTTCAGAAATAATATCTGTTGGTATTCGTCCCAACAGTATTTTTCTATAGGCTTAATTCTCAGTTTTATCTGTCTTTCCAGACAGTACAAGGTGCAGTAGAGGAATTAACCTACTGTCTTGTTCTGCAGAACATCGTGCTCCAATCTAAGTCAGACTCGGTGCTCAAAACACAACACCTGTCCTTCAATGTTTTTACTTCTGATTTGCATTATACAGAACTCTGTCGTATTAGGCAATGTACATAATAAAACTGCACAGTAATAATGGTGGCTCAAAATTTCGTTACTCTGAAAACATAAATTTTTTTGGTTTTCATAATAGTGGAATATTACCTCTTGAACTGGGTTACAAAAATGCTGAAAGCTGTGACAGCAGGCTTGCATTGTGAAAAATATTACAGTGCTAATTTAGGCAGTTGCATTTGCAGTCTATTTGATTCTGCTGAATCTCAGGATTTAGAAGGTTAAATAGATTGAATGATGACCTTGTTGTTCAGCATGGTCATAAAAGTATTACTAACAACTCTGGGCAGAGTGTGAACCTGCCAGGGTGCTTGTTTAAAAGGTTACCGTGGATTTACCACCTGATCCTTGAAATCATTGGTAGGATGTGAATTTCACGTTGATGATTAGATGGTGAGATTAGGCCAGCCTTTGTGAGGGAATTTTCCCAAAATGTCATTATGAGATGTCCTTGGCAGCAGGAAAGAAGCTTCTGCCCACTCCTGTAAGGAGCAGAGCTGTCCGATTCCCTGTCATGCTGCAAGAGGCCTCCTGGATCTTGGCGGGTGCAGTGAGAGGGGTGCCTGGGGCGGAGTACTCATCATTTTAATGGGGCTGGGTGCAGCTTACTCTTCAAAGTCCGGTGCTCAGCTTGCGGGACCCTGTGATACCCCCAGGGCCGGTGTGCTGGCATCCAGTGTGATCTGAGTCTGACTTTGAGGTGACTTTCTTAGTGGTGAATCAGAGGTCTGACTTACGTAAAACACGAGGAACTCCACTTTTACGTCATATAGCTCTTTTAGCACTGTATGTGTGGTATACCAGTATTTCTCCAACCAGTCCTCAGGGACCCCCCCATACAGTGCACATTTTTGACTCCATCGCAATTCCCTGGGAGCTGGGAGAGAGCAAAAATATGAACTGTCTGGGGGTCCCCAAGGATTGATAAACACTGGGACATACGTAAGGGAAATTCTAGAATTTTCTAAGGGACGGGCATACGTGGGGCCATAGAGGAGCCAACATTAACATTATCCAATGATATGTTTCGAACTGGTGAGTGACAGGAGAGGGGGCTGTCCCAGGGTTCAATCAGCATTCAGCTGGGCTCAGTGCCCCTGTTTCCCCGCCCCTGTATGTGCTCTTTGATACACAGTGCTGCAATTTAACTGATAAATGCCTCTGTGGACATCAGAATGCAGGATAAAACACAGGGGAAAAGTGAAAGGGCCGTGCTTCTGTTGAAAAATTGCAGCAGGTGCCTTGTTGTCAAAACACAATAACACATTTCCAAACGCACGCCTCCCTCATATTCTCAGGGAGGAAGAGGGCAAAGCGTTTAGCTGGTTGCCATGTGAAAGTCGGAGTTAATGTTTTATTTATATTCACACATAAAGACACATGCAGTCAGATACAATATATAACATATACAAGTGAATTGCCATGTTGTGCATTATATAATTTAATATACATTCACCTGTCATTAATTGAATAACTTATAGTCACAAATTTAATTCTAACTGAAAAGTCACACAGGAAAAAAAACAGCATAAATTTTAATCCAAATGAAGCTAATTAACCAAATGTTATCTGGAAAACACCAAAGCCCTTCGGAATTCTGACAGAGTGAACTGGTCTGTGTTAGACAGCAGGAAACATGGATAGATTTTAATACATTTTTGATGAATTGTCCACCTCAGCAGTCGGACTTTCTCACAAACTGGAATGTATGTCATTGTCTTATTTTATGGATTGTGTAATATTTAAAATCATATGAGTGGAAGGAGGAGGTGATATTATCACAGGAAGACTATGGGAATGTGTTCAGAATGCAGCAAGCATGGGAGGCCTCTCACTACCATTGATTGTTGAAGGTTGGTTGTGTTTAAACGTCTGTAGTTTAAACATTATTACATTTGGCAAACCATTTTATACGTTTTTGAGAAGGTAGTGTCATCTAATCGGTGGGGGGGCTAGGGCCTTGCTCAAGGGTCCGACGGTGATATCATTCTGCTGTCCATGGTGGCTTTACAAACAAACCCACTGAGTCACCTCCTCTCCAAATGTTATTGTGACTGATCACTGATTTTTGTTCCTGAGAGGTGCAGATATATCTATTTAACTGGACAATGTTGGCTAGTTTATATTTAGCTTATTCAGTAACTGTTTTTATGCAAAGCCATGTAAAGGAGAGAAATCAGGGTCAGTCAGTCTCGGGGTTAAGGGTCTTGCTCAGGGGCCTAACGGTGACATTACTCTGGCAGGAGCCCTGGGATTTGAACTGGTAACCATCCAGTTACAGGCAAAGCATCCTGACCTGCTTGCCACACTCTCTAGTATTGGGCATGGTTGTCTTTTTTTAAGCATCTGCATATTGTTTATTAATTAACTAAAACATGTAAACCATGTAAAACTTCCCTGTCTGGTTATACTGAAGAGTGTCAGCAATGAAGTGGTTTGATACATATTTAATGCGTCTTTGGATCTTTGATTCCTGTTTTCTTGTGACAGTAATAAATAAATGTCTTTGGTAAATCTGCCTGCAGTGGCCTAGGTGAGGTGCAACCAAACGAGATGAATTCCTTTTTTCTTGTTCACATGCAAGGCACTTGGAAAATATGCATTTTATCAGCGGTGTATCGGTTTAATCTAAAAGAAGAATTGCATTTGAAAAGGTCATTGGATTGTGTCCTACAGCATATACTATTAAAAAGTAAGTTCTGAAATGCCTGCTGAATTCACATTGGTAAAAATGGGACCATAATGGCAGTTTTAACTCATAAAATGTTTTGTTGGTATTATTTTTCTAATAGTAGCATTTTAAGTTAAAGATATACATAACTGCATTATACATACATATGCTCACAAATTCTCACAAATTGATGCAATCAGTGTTAATGACATTAAGCACCATGCATCACTGGAAATAGGATATTCTGTGCCTTGCAGCTACAAAAATTCTTACAATTAAAAAAAAATTAAAAATCGCCTGTTATAATGTAACTATAAGTGAATCCATCAAGTCCATCGAAACACACACCCCTCCTTCCCATTGGTCCACAGCCAGTGACCAGGCATTGGTGTGTGAAGCATGGGAGGGGCTAAGAAAGGCATGGAGCAGCCTTGGTGTAGCAGGCGACAGATGTTTGGCCCTACATGTGACACAGGCACCATCACGCAGTCATCGCTTCTTGCATGGAACATTTGGCACCTTTGTTGTCTTCATTATTCATCGCATGACACTTTTAACAGCAAGGACAGTCAGGGGACGCGGGCAGGACAAAATCCCGAGAAGGGGACACACAGCACAGGCGACCAGAAACGCCGCTCTGCTGTTTCATCACCTCTTAAACTGTATTCCTCACCCTTTGCAGTTTCTCTATAATTGACTGAAATAAACAATCAGCCTTTTAAACAAGCTGACAACAGACGCGGTCTTTTTGCTTGAAATCCTATATAATCTGTAATAGAAACTAATAATGTTTCTATTAAATTTACTCCCTTGTTGTATGGGTAGTTACGAAAAACGCAAATGGACTTTATTGGAAGGTACACTTATTTGTACTCACCAGTACAACCCTATTACCCCGAGATATTGCCCAGCCTCAACTTTAAATTCTCCTTCACAATTCTGTCTGTCCCATAATTTTCTAGAATATTCCCTCCCATTTCCATTTAGATTTTCTCACTCTGGCTGAAAATTAGCAATTTTCCTCACATTTCATGCAGCAAAACTCATAAGGAATGAATAGTCTTTGTATAGTTACTTTCGTGGTACATGATATTTTCATGACATGAAGCAGTGTAACAAACTGAGTAGTTAATGTCAGGGGTGGAGGGAAAAATAGACACGATCATTAAAAAACTGACATAATCATGCAGACCTAAATATTTTATGCAGAAGTCCATTGCTATGAATTCTGTTGGCACTGGTTATATACATTTATTTCTCTTTTATTTCCTTTGCGAAATGTAATGTTTTCCAGAGGAAATGGACTTAGTTCACCTGACTGCACAGGAGACACTGTGTATGTGTGATTACTTCTGAAAAGGTCCTTGTGAGCGATTAATGAAGGAAGCTGGAGAATGGAACAACGAAGAGAAAGAATAAATGTTACCCACTGATGCTGTCCCCCAGGACTGCTGAGCTCTCCGACAGGCATTAGATCTATGGAGATCGCTCCTGCAAGTCGTGTGATAGTTACATTCTCCTGAGCTGGGATAAGACATGGAATAAAAACGTCATTCAAATTGAACTCCCCCTGAAGACCTGAGATGCACGTCCTGCAAATTTACATTCTCATTCCCTGTTGGCTCCCTTGTTTGCTGATTTTGTGAGCTCGGTTGAACTTCTCAGTGATCTAACAGTAGATGTTTCTACGTCAGACGTACCCGTTGTGTGTTCTACCATAACATTCCTACAGCAGTGGATGCTCTGGTTTTGATAGCATCCATTTCTGCCAAAATCCTGCGGGACAGAGGTGTTTCACATCATGATCACTGAATATTTGGTCTAAGGGTAGAACAACCGCAGAACATTAGGTGTTCACTTACCAAGGTGTTCACTTGGCAGGTCTTTTCTTACAGATGAGACATGTGTATCCCTAGATACAGGTATTCACCTGAATTTTGCATGTACTTCTTTGTGTTTGTGTGAGAGACATGTGGTGCTTTTCCACTACCATACAAGAACCATGCTGTACCCGAGCTGCACACCGAAGATACACTAGTTACAGCATGGTTACAGCTCGCTTTGATTTTCCACTGCAGAAGGGTCGGCTCAGTAAAGGTGTTGCTGGGTTTAGAGAGTGATAGTTATTTACTGTTCACACAGTGTACGTCATGATTTGCTAATGTGCTCACTTCCGTAAGCATGTCTGTTAGAATCGCTGTGTTATGTTAGCATGAAACACTAGCGGAATTAGCATTAGCGTACATTACTAATAAGTTCCATTCAGCTGATCTATAGTACTTTTTAAGTAGGAGGTTGGAAATTTTCAAGTTATCGGGATTGCAGCTTGTTTGCCATATGGTCCAGTTTGATACTACCGATAGTTAATAATACAGACGCTCCTCTACTTATGGATGATACTTTCCGAACGGCCATTCATGACTTGAAATGTTCGTAAGTTGTTATTCAACATCATTTACGCAAATACAAAGACCTAGTATGCTGGGAGTACGCACGCTACACTGCTGCACGGCGGGAGTAGCAGCCAGAAGTCATACTAGGTGGAATTGACACGCAGAAAAAAAAAATTGATGTTGCAGACAGGAAACGGGAGCCCAACAAACACAATTTGGACTTACAGTCCTCTTCATTCGTATGTCTGAAAGTTCGTAAGTTGAAAATTCATAAGTAGAGGAGCGTCTGTATATAGAATACGTCCCTTTTTTTCCTTTAGATAATCCATGCATATTAAGGCAGGTCACCAGTATCTCAGTGAATTTTGACCAATCAGATGGCGGTGATGCAAACACCTCGCTTTTGTCGCGCTGTCTGATGAGCTGTTAAGCAGGACCATGTCAGCGCGCTTATGGCTTGCATAATTTATGATGGAAAACCGTCTCTTCTCAGTATGGCTCGGTTCTTTGTGCAGTGGAAAAGTGCAAGTGTACGAAGGTAATCTTCATTTCAGAGCAGGATTGTGGGTATAGCTTATGCCCGCATCCTCAATGATATGCCTGCTCACAAATACAGTACACGCATAATGACCGAGTAGCCAGTTAATAGCTTACGATACACGCATGAGTTGCTTGAGGGATGAACGGAGAGAGACACCCCCCAAACGTCCTTGATTGTCGCTCTTCAAAATGTAGACAGAAATATGGCCGCTCACAGTCCGTCCTCCATTTCTTCTCTAACAACTACAGTTCATCCTCTGATTAATAGACCAGAAAGAAGAAAAACTCCATCTTAATTAAAAAAAGAAAATCTATTATCTGCTCTTCTGGATAATTTGTTCTGACTGTGAAAGCTATTAAGGGTACAGGGGTGTTAGGTTGAAAATGTGGTTACCTACAACGATAGCCTGCATTTTAATTAGCCGCCGTTTTAACAGGCAGGGGAAATGGTGCCTTTTTGTGGTTGTTATTTCAAAACGTTCCTTCTCAGATCTACCGGAATACCTACATGAGGGAAGGCTGAATTAACATAGAGCTGTTTCATTTGACTGAGATTACTAGGTAATGAGAAAGGATTTTAAGTTAGAAGTTTTTTAATTCTTTTTTTAAATTTTTTTTGAGAAAGCGGTGTATTGTGGAGTTGTGCGTAATGAAGACAATTTGCAGGGGAACAGATGGTGGGTGTTGATGTTCCTGTTGACAGGTAGCATGTTGTCAGCGCTTGGTGTTGTTATCATACAGAGAACAGCAGCTTTGAGTCTTAATTGGGACCCAGAAGGATTTCGCTTCAGAGCTGGGTGTTGAGGAAGAGCGGGGCGCACAGACAGGGGAGCAGCCAGCGCTGGGGAGTATCGAAGAGGAAGGCCCATCAAAAAGGCACCAGCTGGCCCAGGCTCTTCCTGAAAAGAGGAAAGGTCTAGGAAGTTGGGATCCAACTGCCGTGAGAGAGGGAGAGGAGCGCAGAGAGGAGCCAAGGATTTGTTTTTAGACGGTGCTGGTTAAAACCACTTTATTTATTTGTTTATTTGCTGTTGGGTTCATGGTGTGACCAGAGCTAGTACTGCCAATGCTACACAAAACTTTCCAG
Organism: Brienomyrus brachyistius; assembly: GCF_023856365.1. NCBI lineage: Eukaryota > Metazoa > Chordata > Actinopteri > Osteoglossiformes > Mormyridae > Brienomyrus > Brienomyrus brachyistius. The sequence goes on along the minus strand of NC_064547.1, from coordinate 9,998,561 downwards.
TGAATGTAAAAATTGTTCACTCTTCCTGTTCCATACAAATACTTCCAAGTGAGTTGGAATCTCTTCCTAGGAGACTTTACTTAGTCTTCTCCCCGTTCCTTGGCTGTTTCAGTGGTCTATGTGGATGTATGTGTACCCCACTCAATGGACTGCGGAATGCATAAGTGCGGGCATAACCATTTTTTTTTAAATATGACTACAATTCAAGCTTTTATTAATAAAAAATTTATTTAGTTTACATTTTTAATAATTAAAAAAACTGTTGTATCGGTTGAATTAGTTAGATTATTTGTAATATTTTCTTGTTCAACATTGTGTTGTAAATGATGCCCCAAAAGTTACCTGGGTACGGGCTTGGGTGCCCCCCCCCCCCCCCCCCAAGTGCTGCAGTCCATGCCTCACACTTTATAGAACTGGGGTTTATTGCAAGCTAGTGAAATAAAAATGGTGGCTTAGATGGTGATATGATCCCATTTTTGTGTCAATGATGTTGTGATGATGCCTTTTATAACGGAAGGGCACGAAGTGGAGAGGCCCCGTCAATTTGCACAGATATCTGTGCATCTGCTACTTAGAAACTTAATGGGAACTTTTCTCCTGCTGTGACTAGATACTCGTTTAGGTACCTTTGCCCAAAGGGAACAACAGTATTTTCCCTCCAGAGCTCTGGTTCTGTGACCCTTCAATCATAATACCAGTTCCTTAACATCATCTTCTACTTCTTCACCAAGAACATACTTGAAAGCTATAGTGTACTGCAGAAATTGTGCAAAATCATCCACATAGTTTAACTGCCTGCTTTGTCCCTAGAGGTGTAATATAAACTTGGTGATATCGCTTGAGGACATTATCTGATTCTCACAAGCAGTGGGAGAAATGATTGATGGCAGACCCCCTAGACTTACACATATACGCCAAAGTACAGTTGTGAACGGGAAACTTTGTTTGCTCTTGAAAAATACCAGACTAAGGACAGAAAAAAATGTTAGTGCCAGTTTGTTTGCCATATGGTCCAGTTAGTGGTGTAATGACCTGAGAACTCGCCAGGAGTTTCTCATAATGCGTCCCCAAACCCCTATTCCTATCCCTGCCGCTGGCTAATTGCTTTGCATACATAACACTCAGGTGTAATAATGGCACACGGGCCTAATTGCGACGTGACCAATTACGTGCTCCGCTTGTGAGCCTGACGTTTGATGACAGTGGTCCTTGGGCTGGAATGGCAGTAGCCCTTGAGCCTTCCAGACCCTCTACTCCTCACGGAGAGCAAATTCTGCCTGGGAAGCTGCCGACAATACAACTGTGTGGTGAGACAGAACGGTTTCAGATATGAATTTTTAAAAAAGGATGAACTCGCACATGGCTAATTAAATTACATTTCAGTTATTACAGTACATGTGTGTTCTTTAGGATTCCTGGCCTTGTCAGTCCCCCATTTCCGGATGAGATCCTGGAGTACATAAGCACTAATCAGAGCAAAACCATATTGCCTTTAATCATATACTACTTCAGGTGTTTCTGATACTGCGCTAGCTTTACTGTACTATTTATACTGCAATAGCATTGCTGCTAACTATTAAATACTCACCATAGAGTCTCATTACTATTATGCTTTAAAAGGTATCAGTTAGTTGGAAACAGTGAATAGCGAACAGGGACAGTCATTCCTATAGGCGACATACAACGCCACCTAGGGGCCAGCTTCTTTGGGGGCGCTGACTGGCCAGCTAATTCCGCTTTGGCTCTGAGGGGGATGCCAGCGATGATGCTCACCTAGGACACCTCATCAGCTAGGACCAGTACTGTTTAGACCTTCCAGATGCTTTTTGTTTGATTGTGAGAGAGTTTTATTATAGACAAGTTGGGTCAGCTAAGGTGTACCTCAAGGCCTGGTGTTAGGTCCAGTTCGTTTTTGCATTAGTATTTATAGGAGTCACCATTTGGGAAGATGAGCTTGATTTTTACTTTTATAATACATAGATCCAGACGTAGAAGTTGATATCTGAAGATACTTTAATCTATTACCCAAAAAAATACATGAAACAAAAGATATCTCCCTGGCACACCACCCTGTGTCACACATGTTCTCATGTTTTATGTTATTCACAGCCTGACAGCTTCCTTCATTGAGCTGCAAAACCTTGGCATTATCTATAACTGTTTCTGTCACATGAGGCTCATATCATGTTTGACCAGAACTGCCTTTTCCATTCTGCCTACCATATTGTTATCAGTGTGAGGCTTATTGATTCAAAATTGCCTTCATTTTCTCAAGGAAAAAATAGTACAGTGCCCTTTTTTCTAGTTTTCTAGTTAACAATCTGTAGATCAGAGGCAGTTCTAGGGGCAAAATGGGGGGGGGGGGGGGGGGGCTGTGACAACATCCATAGCCCCCCTGTGCCTCCCTAAATACGTATGCTAAATGGGTTTAAAATAAATCTATTATTATTATTATTATTATTTACATCTATATATGTGGGCTAAAACTTTGTGTGCTGGGAATACACAACAGATACACAAGCACATTTGCACATTTTCTTGCCGGACTCTTAATTTGGGTGTACCAGGTTGTCGAGTTGCTTCAGTTGGTGAAAAGCGCAGTTATCCAATAAAAAAATAAAATAATTATCATCAAGCTTGTGGAAGAAAGACAGTCTAAACAAGAAACCACAGTGAGTTACTGTACATATTTGTAAAAATTGTGAAATGTGACTGCAAAGCCTGGCATAAATCAGTTTTTAAAATTGTCTTTTGCTTCTTAATGTTGGCAATCTAGTGTAAGTACTACCTAGAGGACAATAAGGTCAACTGCATCTGCCCCCCTAACAGATAAACTGGCCCCAGTCTGCCTCCCCCAGTTGAAATGATCTAGAACCACCACTGCTGTAATACTGTAATGTATTACCACAGCATTGCTCGTGTGCTTTTGAAATTCCATTGCCTATATGCTACTTGATGCTAGGTGATATTATAGTACATGTAATTACCTTCAAAGCAACTTGTGGTGTTGGCTCCTACTGCACCTTGATGTTATCATACAGATACTCACCTTGTTTGGAAACGTACATACAGTGGTCAGTTTATTAGATGTACCTACAAACAGGCTGATCCTCCGAACAGTGAATCACGTGGCTGAAGCTGAGTACATACAGCACACAGACAGGGTCAGGGGGCTCACTCACTGCTTGGCTCAACGTCTGAATGGATAAGATGCCCGATCAAACTGAATTGAAATGTGCCGTGAATGTTGTTGTCAGATATGGTGGTTCCAGCATCTCAGGCACCTTCCTGGGATTTTCCCACACTTTCTGGAGTTTACAGAAAAGAGTGCGATAAACAAAAACGTCCTGTCAGCCGTAGTGTGTTGGGTGAAAACTCCTTGTTAGTGAGAAAGGTCAGAGGACAGTGACTTGTTAAAGCTAACAGGAATGGCACATGCACTAAAAGAATGGCTCAGTACAACAGTGGAGCAGAGAGTGGTTTCTGCCTTCCTACCATAGAGGCACTTCTGGAGGAAGAATGTCTTGTCTGGGACTAACTAGGTATATATAATAAAATGGCCACTCAATGTAAATCTTTGCAAGGCTGTAATAGGCTATAAAGCAATATCTATCTATCTATCTATCTATCTATCTATCTATCTATCTATCTATCTATCTATCTATCTATCTATCTATCTATCATTGAGTTGAAATGCATTGTGGGTGCAAATGGGTCCCAGCTTTGTGTGAAACATGGTGTTCATTCCAAAACCTATGGTGCTGGGGTTACTTACTTACCCTAAATTGTCTTCAGCGTGTCAGTGAATGTGTATATATGTGTGTATTTGTGTGCCCCCAGGCAAACCAAACTCCCGTAATGAGAATTTACTGTTTCGGAAGCAGATATTTTGAGCCTCACACGACAAATATGTAACCTGTGGTTTTTGAAGACTTGTTAGACTAAAGGAGATATATTATGGTTGCTGGGTGCCTCTTTTAAAGCCAATATGACCAACTCCTGGTAACAGAAAATCTAGGAGGGGCTGTTATATAAATTCCCATCTTTCTTTCTGCTGTTGTTCCTAAGAATAACTGCTACATGTTAAAAAATAAAGCTGATAAAGAACATAATTGACATAAAAGTCCAAACAATCCTCTGTTGGCTAAACTGATATAATAAGTAGCTGCCTAGCCCATTGTGCCGGTGTCTGGTGCCTTGCATTTATTCAGACAGTGTGTTGACTAGATGCAGACCCCCTGCCTTCCCTCGCAGAGCCAGGAAACCCCAGTACATCATTACACTGAGTTGTTTTGTCAGGCTAGCAGACACGCTCTTTCATTAGAGTACAGAAGACTTCTGAGCTGTACGACACACTCCAGGAAATCCTGAGAGGTGTGAGTGTCGGACCAGAGGGAGTAAACAGTGTGGGGCCACTGTGGGCCAGTTTTACTTTAATAGGGAGTTAATTTACGCACCACATTGTCCAGTTCAAGTGAATTCAATTCCAGCTTTTGCTGTAAACTTGTTAATTTTCCTTAAATTCTGGTGTGTTGTGATTCTCTTTTGTCCTTGCTGCTTTCCCGGCTTAGCGGGCGGTTGCCCTATTGCTTGGCGCCGTTTGAGTTTTTTTTTTTCCTAAAAGTGAATGTTTGTTTTAAATTATAGTGCTGTTCGCTAACATGCTGCCCCCCTGTTCTTGGAATGACACTAAACCTTCTTGAATCTTGATCTTAAATCTTGAAATGGATTCACCCTTGGATGGACATTATCCCTAGTGGGACAGACGGAAGAGGTATGGTGCTGTGACGTCCTGTATCTGTCCGTTGTGCCAGGTGCCCTTCTGAGAAGGGCCCAGGCATCAGGCGTGAAGCATTAAGACAGCTGTCCCAAGCATCGACAGGCATCTGTACCGTCACGTCTCAGCCTTGACCTCCTGCGCGACCCAATATGGATCAAGTAGCCAGGCCCCGTCTGGCCCACCACCTATGGGAGCGCGGCATGCTGGGATTCAGGGAGGTCTGTCCCCCTGACAACCACTGGTCTTCTTGATGGAGTGCAGTCGTCCAGCTGCTGTTTCACGCCAGATTAGGCCTCCCGTGGTCAATTTGCTTTTCCTAATGTCAGGTCCCCTTCGCCGTTGGATCGTCTGTCGCCTAGCAACGCAGACTGCAGCCAAGAGGGCCGGCCATGCATGCAAAATTCCACCTGCAGTAGTACAGGAGGGTGGGGCGGGGGGGGGGGGAATGGCTCCAAACGCTCTGTGCGTACCGCGGGAATACGAGCAGGCTGGATGGTCACCGGCAGGGGCTGCTCCTAAGCCTGCTTTTGCTTCGGCACAGGAGCCCCCGTGTTTGCATCTCTGCCACGATTCCCACTGGCAGCTAGATTGTACTCTCCAGTGCTGTTTATGTCTCCGGGTCCAGATCGCACGTCGTGTGAGGATGTGAATACCAGATTGGTTTTGGTGGGAAACGGTGGAGGCACTTACACATGTGATTACATTTGCAAGGCATGAGAGCGATGAAGGTCAGTGAATCAGAATCCAATTCAATATTTACGACATATAGCAGAGCCTGTTTAAAGGGGCCATCTACTTTGCGGGCACCTTAATGCACCGTGGTGTAAATCAATGCAGACATATTACCTCAGCAGAAATCCGGATGATCTAGATGCAGAATTACAAAGAAGATCTGTCAGGGAAGATGCGCACCTGCAAATTGTCCAGTACACAAGTAAGTCCGTCCCTGTAACTCTCCACAAAACAGTCTATATGTATGACTGACCACATCTGAACTGTCCAGGCCCCTAACTGGCCACATATGAACTGTCCTCGCCTGTGAATGGTCACATGTAAACAGTCCACGATCTAAACAGAATATTCCTCTGAATGACCACAACAAAACAGAACACTCCTGTGTGTGACCACATCTAAACAGTCCATACCTGTAACTGACCACGGCTAAACATTTCCCTGAAACCTCTCTGCTTTTTCACTACTCGTGCACCTATTCTATTTTGCAAAGAGCCCATTGCATCATGTGATCGCTCTCATGTCAAACTTTGAACTTCTCAATGTGTTCGATTGGGTCATAATTGACCTGCTGCCTGAAGTGGCTTCTTTGCTTAACATATTAACTGCTGATTGTAAATACTTAATCTGAAGAGCAGTTTATATCCACTAATACTTCACTTGGACTTGGTTATAAGAGGACTGAGAGTACAGGTGGTCCGAGAAGTGGACGTTTCACCCAAGCACACCACGCCACCTCAAACCGCTCAGAACTACAGGGTCTCTTTATATAAGTGCATAATTCATAGCCTAATCTCAATTATGCACAGGTCTGGCTGCACAGTCAACAGCAGACAAATGTATTTAGACTGAAGTTACACAAAATATTATACACAAAAACGTCAACAGCCACAAAATCAATACAATGTACGCCAACTGTGATGGTGAGAAGTATGAGTGCACCAGTGCTGAAAGAGACCTGGCACACGACAGGTGAACGAGATGATGCCGATTCTGCATGGTTAATTAGACCTGGAGGTGAAGCATAGGTGAGGTGGCATTGACCTAAGAGGGAGATGAAAAGTTCGGAACAGACAGTAGTGACAGCAGGGAGAGAGGGTGCTTCACCAGGTGAGAAGATGTCTGTCTGGCTGCCTGCCCCCAGATGGCCCAATGAACGTGCCTTTCTGTTTTCATCCACGTTTCCTCATGATGCTGGGCTCTCTGGGTCGCGCCCATATCTGAGTCGATTGTATGACTCTGCATTGCTAATTACAGGCTTAAAGTTTATTATAGACCATCTTCTGCCAGGGTTCCCCCAGCTCAAAAGTTGCTGTCAGTACCTAAGAGTTTGTGAGATGGTCAAAGATCTGATAACGATCGATAGCTATTTAATTTGTGGATGCCACTTACCTCAGCAGATGGACGTAGCTCTTTTTTTTCCACTCCTGTAGCATTCCTGTAAATCCTTAGGTAAATATCTGCTTTGTCAAATGACAGCGAAGTGTCAAGAAGTTTGACCGCATGTATAGGAAGGCTAAAACCTCAAAGAAGATTTTAGGCTAGCCAGAGGACCTTGCTGTATATGTCAAAAATGAAATGTAGTTTTCTTTGAATTTATGTCCTTTAACTGTGAAAGTCCTGCAAATCAAAGTTTGAACTACACCACAGAAATGAAGACTGAACCTGCATCTCCAGCATCTGTTACTCTTGAGTCACGTCACATTTGCTGATCTGGTCTTAACTCTGTGCTCAATTAACACAACTTGTCCTCATTAGCATTTTATAATGACATTAAGTGCTTTTCAATACCATGTACAGCTTCACATGTTGAGCACTCCTGCTCAGCAGCTCACGAGAGCATTTCCTCATAGCCAGCGTTTTCATTCAGAAAGACGTGTGACTGGAATGTAGAAATGGCTGCAGTCTCAAAGTGCTTGATGCTGAAAGAATCTTTTTTTAGCGCTGTAGATGGAGCTGGCCTCCCTCCATTGCCCCTCTCCGCTTGAGGAGCCCAGCCACGCTAGTTAGACGCTGATGCTCATTTTTCTCCCCTCCAGGCCTCTAGCATGAGCGCGTTGCTACCACATCCAAAAAAGAATCAAGAAGCTCTCCTTTTCCTAATCTCATTTTAAGGTTGCTAAGTCCAGGTGTGTGGTCTTCAAGTTAGAACAGGGATGTCAAACTCCAGTCCTGGGGGGCCAGAGCCCTGTGTCGCTTAGTCCTTTCCCTGTTCCACCACAAAGGATTCAGCTCAAGAGCTATGTGGTAATTAGCACAAGGAGTTGCAAGGAGTTGAATAAGGTGTGTTAAATGAGGGGAAACCCAAAAATGCGTAGGGCTCCAGGCCTCCAGGATTGCAGTTTGACACCCTTGAGTTAGAAGCACAACATGATCGAAGTGAAAGGCCTAAATCCTTTACTGGTTAGGAGGGAAAATTAATCATTTGGGGGCCAGCGGGCTGGGCCTGCAGTCACATGAACCAGAGGCCAGATCAAATACCAGGTCTATTCCATGTGCTGTAGGCCATTTTTTATATTTTTGTTTGGGGGGGCAAGCTTTCCTTAAAAAATTAATATGTGACTGACTAGGACTTTAGGCTTGTAGACTGAGACAGTGAAGCTTTTGTAAAACTGAATTATTTTGTTTAAATTGTCAGGTGTGCCGAGATTTTAGCTGGAACACTGGGCATTGTGGGAGGGGTGTGACTGACGTCTTCCTCTGGAGTCAGAGTCAGGTGACCAGCAGGGTTTGTGCTGCTGATTAGTTTAGTCTGTCCCTTGTTTTCTGCATTATTTATAAATTGATGTGTTCTGTTTTGTTTGGACTCCAGTTGCCTGGACTGCAGCCTAGATGCATCCCCAAGAGCAATAGCTGTGCTGTTTAATTTCATCTGTCCCCAGTAAACCCACCAGACACAGCGTGTGTTGCACTGATCTCCCAATACCATTCCCAGAACGAGAAACAACAACTTCCAATAAAGCCGCCCTTCACTGGCCAATCCCTGCGTCACATGGCTCTCTGGCCACAGTGATCCTCACACCCTCTGACTTGCCGAAATAATTTGCTAAAAATATACAGATTTACCAATAATGAATAACGTGACTGAAATGCTAATTCTGGTGAGAGACCATAAGTCTAGTGTGTTCTCTGTGACTCTCAGACGTCCTGCTTGTTATCCAGTACTCTGGGAAGTGATTATATTGATGGGGTGCTGAAGGGGGTTGGGGTGGGGGGTGTTGTGTCCCTGATTCTGTGTCAATTCAGGGAGAGACCCGAGGCCACACAGTTCTGTAGGTGTACCCCCCTAATTATCAAAATGTAAAATGGGCATGTGTTTTTGGTTCATCAAGAACAGAACTCTGATGGTAACTTTGGTCCTGAAAAGGTAGCAATCAACTGTGGAATATTAATACCGTGCAATTGTTATCTTCGCGGCATTCAGTGACATTTTTGTAGACTGTGTTTTGCAGCAACATAGTCATGATTTCCAAATAAATTAGTAATTAGGAGGGTGGAGTAAGAGCAGCATGTACACTGTATTGTACCTTAAGGCTGTCCAATTCAGCTCTGCATCTTGATGAAAAGATTAGAGTATTAGGGGAATTTGCATTTCCCTAAACCCATTTCAGGAATGCCACCTATACTCAATGTGTCACAGTACATGATCTGTGACTATATCGCCTTCTGTTGAATTTCTGCAATTTTTTTGATTATTCACTATTACAGCGATTGTAGGTTTGTTACATTCATGTCTAACAGACAGTTATTGAAAAGTTCATAGTGCAAACTTACAGTCTGGAGTACTTTGCAGTATGCATATGAAATCCACCCTAGAAAACTTTTTTTTTATTCTCTGTATTTATGTAAATCTGTGTCGCATAATATATGACTATAGAGTTAGTCGACAAAGCCGAGATGTTCGACTTGACAGTTCCAGTGTGTGAACTTCGGGGATGTGATGTCTAAAAACAGGGCTGTGGCATGTCATCACGGAGTAAAAATCACATTTTATCTCTTCAAACTGCTCTCACTGTAGTCTTTGAACTTGAACTAAAATAAGTTTGACACCACCGCGGGGGACGAGAAAACACGTAGCCTCAATAGGCATTTAGGGAAAGATGGAGGCGAAGCAGAGAGAGGCGGGAATCATCTCTCCTGCCGAGGACACGAAGCTGGGGGACGGACGCTGTAGAGCGTCACCGTCTGTCGCTGTGTAAACAGGGAGCGTTGGGCACGCTGTGCTCCTTGCGGCTCCCAGCCTCGCTGCCCCCGCACTGCCCGCCCTGCCCGCGTGGCCCCACTGCGATGAGGACTTGGCGGCTCCCCGGGAGGTGTGGAAAGCTCCGGGTGATGAAGGGCCGCGGTGCCATATGGAGCGGAGTCGCGGGGGTTGGGGGGAGCATTTCCATTCACATGTTGCACCGTGTGAGTCCCTGTGGTGTTTATTTCAGGGCACGGCTTGCTGCGGCTGTTCACTGCCGTTATTGAAGTCCGAGGAACGTAAGAACATAAGAGTGGAAAGTTACCAGCCTTGAAGGCTTGACATTGCAGCTCAAAGGCAAAACAGGCTGGAGGCGAGAACCTGGGTGGCAGATAGAGTTGGGGGGGGCGGGGGGGGGGGGGCATTCAGAGCCGTTCGGTGTTCACATAACAAACTGCCATAATTAACCAGCCATGTAATTTTTAAGTCATTCACTAATTTCTCAGCTTTTCCTTGATATATTTAATGTACGTTACTATTTTTTTCTTCATATTATGTTTCTCATTTACTTGTCAAATGCTTGTTTAATGTTTTATATAATGAATGTGCATTGAATTAATTTACCCAAGGACATTCAGACTACATATAGTCACACCTTATATATCGTGGTTAATATCTTGGAGTGATAATAATGCTGAAGATTGTCAGAATGGTAAATATACCGATGGCCAACATAAATAGGTGAGAGGCAGCCTTAGCGAGGCTGCTGTTAGCACAGAGTTAACGAGGGAGTTCTGCTCCACAGAGCTGTAGCACACACACATCAATAAGTCGTTGTCATTTCTTCATGCTGATTTAGGCCTGTTCAGGACAGAAGGCTGAGGGGGAGCCGGGGAGTGGGGTGACTCATGTTTGGATATTAGAGTCTTGATGAGATTTTTGGCTCATTAAGCCACTAACAACCGGAAAAAAAGCAACCCTGGTGAAAATGCCTTTTTAATATGTGATCACTTTATCATTTTTATATATATAAAGGCAGCTGTTTGGAAACAAAAAAAAACCGACTGCAAGCTTTGACAAAGGGTCTCTGTAGCTTTGAATTTTTTGCGAGCGTCACTAAAATGATATCAATAGAGGAGATGCACTATGGAAATATGAGGACACAGGATGGGCTGTGATTTCACAGGTAAATGTGTCTGTGTTATATTTCAACATAAAGCTCTTCACTCTGAGGGTCTATAGACAGGCGTGTAAATTTGGGGGTTTTGCACTGCAATTTTTATGCTGTCCTCAGCTCCACAGTTTTATTTATGTTTAAAAAAATCTGAATTTGATTGGTTAGTAAGCACTGTTTTAAACATGAGCGATGGTAAATTTAAGTTTAGACCCACGTCACAACACTGAAACTCTCCTCACCCAGTGAGTACATTTCTGCCCTAACAATAATGACCGACACACCTCTTAACACCTCATTTTATTGTCCCAACATTCAAAAGTACAAATAATTCAAACACAACAATTTTATGAAAAAAAAAAACAAAAATAACCAAAAACATTTACAGCAAGTTTTTTTCATTTAGTTTCCAGTTTCAGAAATGACCTAAACTAGCAAGGATAACATGAAGTCATTCATCGCAGTAATTTGATTAATAATAATATTAATAAGAATAACAATAATTATAATGATAATTATAATAATTAATAAGTAATAACAAAGTAGGAGAGACCAGTTCGGTCCAGTGAACTTTTTTTTCTTCAAAGAGTTTATAGATTTTCAGATAGTAAAACAAACACATTTAAGGAAGAAATTAAATGACACGAGCCTGATTCCTCACTTGACCTTCCCTCCCACACTACTGGTTGTTGGTTTCCTATTGGCAGGCTGCCAATGTAAGGAGCTCCAGGGGGTGATAAGTGCCACAGTGGGCAGGCCGACGCCTTAACCTCGCGGCTTTAAGCACCCCTACAGACACACGCACTCGCAAGACACGCACACACGGACGAGGGTCTGGACAGGGCGCGCGCACGCACGCCTCTCAGGACATCAAAGGAAAAGAAGATGTGCACACTCATCGGAAGAGATGCACAGCTGGGGTCAGCACGCGGTCCGCAAACCCCAGCCGTGCCGGTGCGTCTAGGGGCCCGACTTCGACTCTGTACTCAGAACATCGACTGGAAGTGACATGTGAGATTCTGTTGGCTATAACTCGAAAACGTAAGAAAAGGTATGTGTTCGAGTGCGTTTGTGGGTGTGTATTTGCGAGTAGAAATCATCTCCCACAAAGGCTTGTGTTGCATAAAGACCCATTTTCCCGCTCCTCAAACTATTCCCTGCATCAAAATACAAAAGGGATCACGCTTCCATCTCTAACACCACCTATCAAATATTGGTATCGCCGTATAAATCAGTAATTTGATCAAAATATTCTGCAGTACCGCCGTAAAAACCGCTTCACAGGGAACCTATTAAAACTACACTTCATACCGTCATTTTTGCATAAAGTTTGTCGTAAAGCAATAGTAGTGTGTGATGGGAGGGGCTTAGAGCGGCTGTTAAAACTACACAAACTTATCACAGGTTATATTGAACCAGAACAACCATTATAACATTCTAGTAAGACTAAACTTTATTGAAAAAGATTTAAAGATTTAGTGTAACAAGACAAGAAAAAAGCAATAGCAAATTTAACTATCAACTAGGTTATGCATAGCGAGTAACTGTTTTCTAGTAATCAGGGAAGAGCGTCACCAACCCTCTTGACATTTTTTTTGTTTTCCCCTTTTTTTATTTTTTATATTGTAATTTCGATATATTGGTACAAAGCACAAACGTTCTAAAAGGTTTCAGTGCACTGGACTAATGGAAGAGCCTCCCCCCTAGTCATTTTGTTCCCTTTTTGTTCAGATACTCCCCCCTCCCCATACCAGAATCACGCAAGAACACAGACAACGTAACAAATAAATAAATAATCCAGATAAATAAATAAATTAATCCATGAAACGATCGATTAATAAATAAATACAATTATTTTCGAAGCTTTTGTTCATCTTTTTTTCTTTGCCGCGGCAGTTAACTAAAAGTAAATCCAAAAACGTTTTTTTTTCCACAAGCGACATGACAACATATTAAACAGGATTCCTCACGAGTTTTCTAAGTAACTGAACCATCACTTTATAAAGCTGTCATATGAAAAAGACGAGCTTAAACAAAAACATTGACAACTCATATAGATATAGATATTGTGGAACAAAAAAATCAGACTATATATTATTCATTTGTACACAACAAATAAAGACACAGCTGTACCTTTTAAATAGCTCCTTTGTGGAAACAAATACCTAGACTAACAAAACTAGCTAATAATTATTGAATTCTGACAAAACGCTTCACACTCAGCAATTAACCTAAAAGTCAGCAAGCCAAAAAAACGTGTTAAGTGATTCTTACAAGGCCCCGATTCAGTCCTGATGAGGGCCAACAATTAAAAACAAAAAAACAGCAGCTCAATTCAATGCCAACATCGAAGTTTTTTCTAAACAACACATAGAACAACAAACTTGGATATTTAAGATATGTGAGTCATGTTATATAGCACCTACTGCTGATCGCTAAAAGGAAGTTTCATTGAAAACGTTTTCCTTTCCACAAAATCAAAAGAAAGAAGGAGAAAAAATAAGGTGTGTTTTCTAAATGGACGTGTGTATTCTTTACTGATATTCTGTAGACTGATGACAGAAAACGAGTAGACAACGCATCGCCTTGGTTTGGGCTCTGGACTGTGAGGACGTTTACGCCTGGGATGCCCCCCTGCACCCTCTCCCCCATCGGGCCTCGCCTTCGGATAGCTACGCACTAAGAAAAGTTACGAAGTTATGATCACCTGCCTGTGTTTGCATCCCTCAAGAAAACCTCCCGCCTACGTAACCATCACCGATCCAGTCCTCCAAAAAACAAACAACCTCTTATCCTAAAAAGTTCCACAGCAGAACGAACAAGACAAGGTGGCCAACCCACCCCTCCCAAATTAGCCAGTCAAAATATTTTCTCTTTTTTCAAATCCAGATTCATGTAAAAATTCTTCAATAATTATTATTTTAATTAATATTTATAAAAATAGATTTTCTTCTCTTTATTTTTATTTTTCTAAACGCATTTTCAAGCAAAGAGATCTTCTCTTTGGCAACAGTGGTTTTTAAATCACCTAACGTGTCATGTCATCAGGAAAGCTCTCCCATCCCATCCCATCCCATCCCATCCCTCTCCCCCAGCTCCCAATCCCCAGTGAGGAAAGACGTGTTTGTAATACAAAACGAAAACATGTTAGAAATTCTCTTTTTTTCTGCATCAGAGGAAAAAATGTTTGTGTTATCCCTACTACTTTAAACGGGGGTGTCCATATCCCACAGATAATGAATGAGCGGTTACTTACTTTATAAAGAACCCCCTCCCTAAATTTCCCAGGAAGGCAATATTCTAAGGACAGTGGATCCGGATTTAAAAAAGAAATCCTAAAACAACAGCAAGAAAATAGAATTTAAGTAAGAACATTCTCTTCTTTGAAATATGGGGAACTGGTTTTGCTACTGTTTACAGAGAAGAGAAAACAAAACGATAACAGAAAAGATACACAAGAGAAAACCCACAATGTTACAGGTTTTCCAAATCACTAATTTTTCTCTCTTAATTTTGTAATACTTAGGCAGCGTTGGCTTATAGGTCCAAAGTTATATTATAAGCCATTTACAGTTCTGTTTGTTTGATTTCCTGTTTGAAATTGCAGTGGTGGGCAGCTGTTGGGCGGTGGTGTCGGTGGCGAACAGGCTTTTCATCTCGAGTCATGGCCTTCAGGACTTGTGGGTCTTATTGGTTTTGAAGGAGACCTGCAAGACGCGGTCACCCAACCGGTACCCATTCAGGCTAGCGATGGCCATGGCTGCCTCGTCGTAGTTCGTCATGGTTACGAAGCCGAACCCCTTGCACTTGTTGGTGTTGAAGTCGCGGATGACCTTGACGTTGTTGACGGCGCCGAACGGCCCGAAGAGCTGCCACAGGACACTCTCATCCGAGTCCGGGGACAGGTTGTAGACGAAGATGCACCATCCCGTCCCTGTGTGTCCGGGGATGTTCATGCCCACCAGGCTCGTCATGCTGTCGATGGTTATGGGGGAAAACCTAGATCAGGTGGGAAAGATGGAGACAGACGGGAAGAACGGACAAGGGAAAAAAAAGAGAGATCCAAGGTCAGTTGAAAGCTTTGCTAATGAGATGAGCTACCATTAAGCAGTGAAAAAAGCAGATTCCCACAGTGTAAGATGGGCACTCCTCCCTGCCTGCAGCAACTGCAGTAAGAGATCAATGTCTAATGCTGGCAGAAGGTTCTATATGTAGTATTTACCTTATGCTGGGTTTACTGTCCTGCAGGCTAAAGTGGGACAGATACCCAGTAACGTTAAACATGAACACCTTTCATATATATAAAACATAAAATTAAGGAAAAAAACTATTAATTCAAAATCAGGATGTACGAAAATGATAAAACAACAGTGAAATTATGACAACAGCAACCCAAAATTGTTTCACAATGGGAACAAATTTAACTTTTAAATATTTTACCATCAAGTATTAAATCCACACTATGAGGATGGATCTACAAGGTACAAACTGTCTTTTTATAATATAAATTTAAAACATGACATGGATATCGTATTTGTTGAGGCTGATGATTAATTATTACCGGTAATCAAAATTAAGACCATGTAACATCATTATTCGGCTGACATGGTGTTGACGTTTGCTGTTATTTTGATGTGAGCCACAAACTTCAACATTAAATTTTGTATCGCGGAATTAATTGACAATGGGCCTGGGTCTAAGGATATTCTTTGCCGGCCGAATAGCCGACAGCCGTAGCTGCATGCCGTCCGGATGAAAGGACACTTCGCCGGCGTCGATTGCGGGGTAAGACGCTGCGAAATGCCGCCAGCACAGAGGGAGGAAGCGGCGCTTTTGGTCGGCTTTAGCAAGGCACGGGGGATCGCTGAGTCAAAACACGTAAAATGCAGGGAGGGCGGCGGGTCATTCACAAAATAAACCTATTTATATTATTATGCATATTCCCCCTCTTTCGGAGATACATAGATGTCTATGCTTAGTTGTGTTTCCGCTTAAAGTAAAAGGTAAATTGCGTAAAAGTTCCGTACCCGCTGGAGTGACTGTAGGCGTTATTGGGGTGTCGTGTAAGTGAGATTTCCGCTTAAACGCAGATGTCTCCGGGAGAAGCCTCTCTCCTAGTTGTTGGTGGATGGAGGGGGGTGGAGACGGAGCCAGCGAAGCGGAAAGTGTGCTTTGCTGGGAGGGGGAAGCGATACCAGGAGCCCTCGTCTGCTCTGCAGCGGCTGACACCGATCGATAACCCATCGTGCACGACAGACCCGGACCTGACTGGCAGCCTGCCTGTCTGCGTATTCAACACTATATCCTAGCAGCTAAACCCAAAATGCGCAAATAATGACTCTGCGTTTAAGCGCATTTCGATTTGTGCATAGCAGAGGCGTCGACACGGCGCTATTCGCAAAGACGCAGTCTGATCTAACAGTCAAAGGCATGTGCATCAGCCGACAGAGACCCCTTCGTGCAGGTAGCGCTCCTTCTCCCACGAGCTGCCTGCGAAACCTGCCTTTGTTCGGATAATTACGTTCAGCGACGTGCCCGGCAAGCAGAGTCGTTTTAATATAAGGCAGGTCTGCGCCGTTGAGGTATCTTGATTCCTGCTTCGTCCGTCGGCAACTAATCTCAGATCTTTGTCTTTATTGTTTTCCCAAAAAGCCAGTTGCTGCTTAGAACAGCTTGAGGCAGAATGTTGTTGGATGTCATTGTGCTTTCTCAAAAAGCCCTCTGTGAAATATGTTTTTGATTTGACACTAAGAATGTGCATTTCCAGTGAGTGTAAATCACACTGCCTTGCCAGGGTGAACTGGACCCTGGGAGGTTGGAGGGAAGCCTGCCATTTGGAGGCTGTTCATGTGCCTCACTGTATCACAGTATTGTGTGCACCCCTTGATTCACAAGAGCAGAAATTGCAGCTAATTGCTGTAATGTAAGCCAGTGAATATAAAGGATTCACTGTTTTCACAACCAAGCAAGCTGTTTATTCAGGCGGTCTGCAGTAGGGCGCTGATCTGCCCTCGGTGTGATCCTAAGGCGTACTGGTGTTAAAATGCAAGCAGAAAGCATGTTGCCTTTTGCAGTCGCTAAACGATGGCGGTAGCCAGTGGAAATGTGCCAGTGGGGTTGTGTTATCGAGGGTCTCTTGGCCTGCGGGGGGTCGCTACGCTTCCTGCAGGGGTCCAGGTGTCTCGCCTCACTTCCCTGGGCTGTGAAGCCCAATTCTACGCTGGGTTCCTCCCCCTGCTGATGGCAATAATTCTGGGCCTTGAGGTTCATTATCGGAAAAATTTTGGTCCGAACTGACGGCCGCCCGTGGGTAAGTCTGCCTGACGGCTGCGGGCACGGTGCCGCTAACGCGTGTCGCAGATACGCTTTCACGGTGTGAGGGATTTACGGATATTTCGACACTGAGCTGAGAGCTCAGAGGAACGCCAGAGCAGAGCGGCTTTGAGCTTCACAGCAGGCAAAAGGAAGGGCAACTAAATCAAGGGCCATGCCTGAAATCAAGAACTACACGTGGCAGAAAGTCTGAAGAAAACCCCACTTGCAAGAAAACGGCAGCAAAGCGCACACTCAAAACGGCGGCCATCATCTCAATCAGGGAATGCAAATTTCAACACTGAGAAATGAAAGTGCCCCGGTTCGCTTTTAATTTTCCTATCTTCAATAGTGGTTGGTGAATATAAATAGAAATTAAATAAAATATATATATATAAAAAAAAAGAAATTCAAGTACGAGCCTCGAACTGAATCAAAAGCAAGTGACTTTCAAAAATAAATAAAACAGAATATAAATAATTTTGTCAACATGGACATCTGGCATTCGGTGAAGTTTTAATTACCTCTTTACGCCATAGGCCATATTAAGCAAATTGTCCAGCCTGTAAGAGAAGGAGGGTTCTGGGGTTAATGCCAGGCAGATGGTCGGCTCACTCAATGGAAATAATGCTACATCCCTGCGTCACTCAAGGAAGAAACATCCAGAAAGGGGCCGTTACACTGTGGAGCCCCCCAGACTGGGGAGCGGGACAAGCACACGCTGAGCACCGGCAGCAGGGCATGGAGCCCAGGCCCCCGTCTGCCCTCTGGCCCTCTGGGAAATTCCACTCATTTCCTAGTTTGCTGTAATTCTTTTTTTCGTTCTTTCTGGTGTGCACTTGTGGGAGCCAGACCGTCACCAGTACAGCCACCAGTGGGATTTTACTGGGCTTCTTTCCCCACAGTTATGATTGGAATCGCTGCATTACCATAATTGGCTTTATTATTCAATGGACAAATTGATTTTTTTTTTTTGTTACCAAATTCTCAACAGCAAAACCTAAAAAATGAGGAATCACTCAGCAGATGAGAAGAATGAAGGCTGATATGAAGTGTAAGATGTGACAGCCAGGAATCCAATTGCCTCTGTTAGTGTTAGTCAGAGACTTTCAGTATCGAATGGTTAATTTAGAGTTCTGTCAGTAATGGTTTTGTACCTGAATAAGATGGTTAAGATTGCAGGTATAACAGTGGATGGAGACTGTGTACATTTATAATGTTCTAAACAAAAAAACAAAGTGTGATATCTGAAAATTGTTAGCTTATGTAGAAAAACTCGTGGTTTGCATTTATCATTCGTTTGTTAAGTCTAAATAAGGGTTTATTTTGCATCTTTAAGTTATATCCAGATGTTAAAAATGAATAATGTTTTTAAAAATCCCAAAGCGGACGTGTTCTTTTTCGCTGACTATTTTCGGAGCCCGCAGTAATATCTCAGTACCAGACTGGGCTGGACCGGTTTCGCACCAGAACCTGCCCTGCTTCCTCCCAGTTACAGGCTGTCCCGCTCCTAAAAAAACAAGCCATATCAACAGTAGGTCAACAGTTGGAAACTGGACCTTCAGGGAACTCGATGGAATATGAGGTGTGTGTGGCAGGAGGTAACGAATCATTAAAGCCGCAATTAGCCAATTATCTGGGCAGGGACTGTGCAGTCTGCTTTGTGGCTAAATGAGTAAATTGGACCAGAGGTACAGAGGAAGCTGCTGTGGGCTGCTGCTATGGACTTGTCTGCCGGTCCATCGGAGGACCCTCCCTCTTCAAGGCCCCGGCCTACAGTGAGGCGACTTCTCTAATGCCTGCAGATGGGGCACCTCCTTTAAATCCAGCGCCATTATTATAAGTGCCGGCCTACAGATAATAGAGATAATTTGCTAATTACAGTCATCAGTAATAGGAAACTCAATTCTGGGCCGGAATGTGTTGTGCTGAGCAGGTGATGCTCATGAGATGAACATTTCAGGCCAAGAAGCGTCGTGAGCATTGGGGGGGGGGGGGGATGGGGGGGGGCGGAGGAGAATAATCACGCAGGCTGGGACATAAAAACAACATTAACCAACTGGTCTTCAGCGCCAGATCCCTAATGGTTCCTGCACTTTAAGGTTTAGATAACATTTCATCCTGTGGTTTATGGCCGTTTTGCTCAGTACGTGCGGGGTGAGCGTTTGCACTGATTCCTTACTGTGTCTCCTAAACACGATCAAAGACTTATTCTAGTCTAACTATTTATACTGGCAATAAACCAGCAGTGTTTAATAAGACTGTTTAAAATATCTACTGTCTGGGAAAAAAAAACCCAAAAAGGCCGATCGTCCTTTTATCTGATACTGTGATGGCAGAAGTGGAATTTAAACTGTTAGGTGGCAGGTGAAAATATCACACTTTAAAAATAGTTAGAACTGTTAATGCAGCATGAGAGGTGAAAATGGAGCTGAGCACGTGACGGGGGGGGGTTGAAGGGAAGAGGAAGGAGGAGCAGGAATGAGAAGAGAGGAGGAAAGTACAAGAAGGAAAAGTAAGGAAGAGCCTGGGAATGGAGGGGAAGATAGGGGTGAGAACGGACAGGCAACAAGAAAGAAGGGATCGCAGCGTGAGGCGCAGGAATGACACTTGCAGGGAACTCTGGGGAGACATTGTGAACGACAGAACCCCACTGTCTCTTGTGCACAGTCTCTCTCAAGCGTTTAATGGCGCTGGTTAGGCCCAGGCGTGGGGACTTGTTCCCGGGAACCTGCAATGAGATTACTCCATCGCACACAGCTTTTGTGACTGGCTTATCTCCAAATATAACCACAGTCAGACGTTTCAATTCCTTTTTCGCATGGCGATAACACGCTGATGCAACGTCATTTCCTCTATGCACACCCGCGAGCCCTTTCAGCACACACGTCTTTAATGAGGGACTTTATTCCCTTTGATCCCCGTGGTCGAGCGTCACCGGGGCTATTTACCTGAACCTCTGGGCCTGGTGGTGCAGCGGCCCTGGGTACCGGCGATTGGGGGACTGGTACAGCTGGGAGAGCAAGGCCTGGCTGGTCTTCTGGCTGGGGTTGTTGGCGAACTTCACGGTGATGGGCTCGGTGGC
Organism: Brienomyrus brachyistius; assembly: GCF_023856365.1. Classification (NCBI taxonomy): domain Eukaryota; kingdom Metazoa; phylum Chordata; class Actinopteri; order Osteoglossiformes; family Mormyridae; genus Brienomyrus; species Brienomyrus brachyistius. The sequence goes on along the minus strand of NC_064547.1, from coordinate 9,978,295 downwards.
GCCGGACGGCTTCTGCCCATTCAGCCCCTTGATGGCCTCCTCCGCCTCTATCCTCTTATCGAAGCGGATGAAGCCCACGCCCCGCGAACCGCCTGGGGGGGGGGGGGGGGGGGATGACACAGCACACTGAGCATCGGCCCTTTAAGACACGCTGACAGTGCTGGCTTACCGCTGCCTCTGTAATTAACGGCCAAGGGCCACGCTGTTTCGCCTGCCACCACGAGGTATTTGTGCTTTTCTGCATCATCCCCGATTCGCTCTGCTGCATTTTTAAAAATAGCGTCTAATCGCGTAACGAGTGGGCGCTGCAGCGAGGGGCCGAATCGCGTTATGACCGGGGAAATTTCACCTGGAGACAGAATAAATGGGAGAACAGGGGTGGGATGGCGGCTGCGGAATGAATGCTGCAAGCGCCGGGTTCGGGGGGGGGGGGGGTTGGGGACTTTCATCTCCCCCTCAAAGCACCTGACACGGGTCGCACCCGCCTACGTGGAGGACCTCAACGAGTGATGGCAAGCCTGCCAACCTGTGAAGGTGCTTCAGACGGGCCACCCCCAGGGAACGCCCTGACAGAACACCCGCCCCAGGCGCATGGAGAGGGGGCGCAAAGGCCTCTATGAAATGGCGCAGGGTGCAGCGACGACTTCATTGACCATAATTTTCCGCTCCTCCCATTCCTGTCTCCGCCCCTACCTCGACTCCAACCTGCGATCACCATGTGCTGGTGAATGGAAGGTATGATGGATGGTTCCCGCTTGGTGTCACATCCGAAGCGGACCTGAAAAGCTGCTTACGGTAATTCTTGTGTTTTGTGACCCCTGAAACCTAAAACCGAGTGGCCAAACACACACCGGAACACACTTATTTCAATGTTAAGCCCCCACCTTTATCCAGAGTGACTAGTAAATAAATCCAATTACAGAACTGGATATCTTTCCAGGTTAAACTGCTCTGAGTTATGAGTACGAAACCTGCTTTGGGGTTTGAAGCAGCTCCCTTCTGCACCCATAACAGGAGGCGCGATGGACTACATCCCCAGAAGCTCCTACTCATGACAGCTCAAGTCCCGGAGACGTTCCCGAATAGCCGGAAAACTGCTGACGGCGGTCCTTTCGCTTTTAAAAGGGCCTGCGTCATATGAATGTTTCAGCTGCCATAAATACCCCGAAGGACACTGGTGCAGCTCTGATGTGTGCACACTAGTGCATTATGAATATCACCCAGTGGCTAGTCATTCATCATTAACCCTGGCATTCACAAAAGCGATCTGTTTGAGTGGTCTCTCTGGATGGCTTCTAAGGTGACCCTCTCCCACCCTGCGGGCACCTGCCTGTAGGCAGAGGGTCTATGGGCACCGGTCGAGGCATAACACAGAGATGTCGGGGAAAAGTTTATAATACTCAGCAAGTTGGTGGGGTGGGGGACTTATCGCCCCCCACAGAGGGCCTGGCAAGTCCAGGAACGTGAGCTTATGTTAAACTTTTGTGCCCCTGAAGTTGTGCCCATCACACCTGCCTGATGGGAGGGGGGGGGGGGGCACGCCACACTGACAGCCGCTCCCTCTGATCACAGTCTCATTCTGTAGACCCGTCTGTCATCGGGCCTTTTGTCTGGCTGAGCAGGTTCTTAAAGGGACGGGCAAAAATAGACACTGCAAGATAAAGTTATGGCAAAAAAAATCTGATGGCAGTGTTTGTTTTCTGCACCTATTTCATTCCCTGTGTTAAAATAACGAGCTTCTGGCTGATTGGTGATGGAAGCACAAAGCAAAGCAAACAGCTGGCTTGCTGTGTTTCCCCTGCTGAACGCCGTGTCTCGGCGCAGTAACTGTTATTACGCAGCACAGTAACCACTATTGCGACTTACACAGCCTCACCTGTCCCTATCTCAGCCTGGCACACACGCGCACCAGGCACACGCACGGGCACACACACACACGGTGGCCGCTGAGAAGGGAGGGCTTATTAATAACGGGTAGGAGCGAGGAGCCATCGGCGTCCTGCCCCCACCAACCACCGCACCTCCATATTTTCAGGGAAAACGAATAGAGCCCCTTGGAAAACCTGGAATGTTCCAGGAGGGTGGGGCCACTAACGAAAGCCGCCTCACTGCTGTGAAGGCCCATCTTGTCGCTTGTTTTCTTTGTGCTCAGCATGGGGGGGGGGTGCCAGCATGTTTGTTAACTCCGTTCGTCACGTACATTACAGAGGGGGCAAATTAAATCACTCCCCGCCTTCTGCTGACTCGGACCGGGGTTTGCAGAAAACTGGCTCGCGTCGAGGTAGGTGCTGATGTGGGGGGTCAGCACCGGAAAGGTGTGGAATCGAAGGCGTCTGGCCGATGAGGCGTGCGAAGCATGCTGATGTGATGCTCTGTTTACAAGTGACATGGGAGAGCTAGGAAATTATTTCTGACCTTGGAAAGTAAAACATTATATGATTTATAGCATAAATAATTCAACATGGGAGCATAAATATAAATCACAACAAATATAACAGAATTTGGTCACACCTGAGTGGGCATTATGCCCTACACTGACAATATTTGTATAAAAATGCAGGAACCCCATGGTCCTGGACTGGATAAGGAGTATGGAAGATGGCTCGATGGATGGATGGATGGATAATTTGTAAGTGAGAAGTACAAATTATCTTTGGTGGTTTAACTTTAAAGGTGTGCTTACATGGGATTCGAAGTAGAGGAAGAACTTATTTTATTTTATATACTTTTAATAGACATACTTGCTCTTATTGACAGGAACGATGGCTTCCTGCTTGGCTCAGACCAACGGCTTAAAATATTTAATTATCAGTTAAAGCCAGCCCATTATTATATTTTCATTCAAGCGTGTGCTTAAACTCATAGTTATTACTGAACTTCATGACCTAAAAACTCTCCCTGAAGAACAAGTGGGCTGATATTATGTACAAATCCTGCGACTGATGTCCTCTCAGTCAGAAAAGGGGGAAATATGAGATATTAATGTAAAACAATCAATGAAATATCAGAGAAGAATCTAAATGAATGTGAAGGACTGCAGTTCTGTACAGCCCCAAGTGCCCCATCGAGATCTGCTGAGTCACAGATGCACAACTGAGGGAAAGGCCACTGTATGAGTGAAACTACACATCTCTGCCAGCAGGGGCACGCTGGTTAAGGACTTCAAAGTGGCATCCCTCAAGTGCTGTCGACTGGAAAAAAACAACGGGGTGAGACCAGAGGAAGGTCCACGCGGTACGTCGCCGCGAGTGCAAGTGGCTCCTGACGTCTCGGCTGAGAGCTGTGATAAGCAGTGGCTGTCCTGTTTCCATAGCGCCCGGCATGGCGTTTAACCCTGGGTGGCTGTTTAAATAAACGCTGAATACTGTGACAGGCGGCATTATTCTCAATGTCTGATTGGCCAGTTTCTGGAGGCCACATGCCTTCAGCGTGAAAGCTGAAGAGGGGCATCTCCATGGAAGCGTGCCCCCCCCAGCCCCTGCCCCCCCCCAGAGGTCACCTGGAGAATCCTGCCCTTCTGCGCCATCTTTACTGGCTGCGCTTCCTCTCGACCCTCCCAAGTCCTCCTTGTTTCTTAATTACTAGCAACTAAAATTTAATTAGTCATTAAAATTCCTCCAGCAGACCTGCCCCCCCTATTCCCTGGGGCCCGGCCTCCTGAGGTTGGGCAGGAAATGGATTCGCTGGGTGGGTGGAGCACTGCGGGGTCGCTTGAGCATTGGGGGACATCGTACAGAGCTCCCCAGTGACATAGGAGAGCGTTTCATATTGGGGGGGCACAGCTTAATAATGTATATACCAAGGTACAAAGGTCTATGTATGGGGGGGGGGTGAATGAAGCCAAATGAAATATTGGAGGTACACGTTCTATGTGGTTCTATGTGTGACCCCCCCCCCCCATGCACAATGGTCTAACTGGTGGAGTAAGGTGGGTTGAGGTCCAAACTGCGTCTACACGTTCATGTCCACTATTTATCTGCACCTATCACTCTCAGAAAGAAGGGTGCCAGTTTGTACCTTTGCTGACACCGGGGCTGTACTCTCAAGGGTGAATGTACCAAAAATGGAATCTGAGGAACAGTTTTGTACCATTGGGGGTAAATTAATGTTGTTTGTACCTTGGGGATGTTCCTCAGAGTCCATTTCTCCTTAAAGGTTACGTACAGTTAAGGGTACAATTGTCAGACCCTTTAGTGTACAGCCCCATTGACAAGCAAAGGTACAAATCGGTACCATTTTTTCTGACAGTGTTAGCTAATTTGTTCTGCCAGCCATAGGCTTCTTTCGATCCGATCACTCGGGCTACAGCCCTGAGTATTTTAAGCCTAACGCTGAGTATATTACCCCCAATGCCACTGTTCCTTCAAAAAATAAAAAGAGATAAACTTGACTTAGGCCCTGATTTTTTTCAATAGCTAGAGACGGCCTTGCTGTCAGGGCTGCATGCTGAATTTGTAGGCAGGTAAAATGTTTGGTTTTGTCGTTCTCCGGATGACGGGAAAGCAGGCAGCTCCCGAGCACAGACAGCGCGTGTCATCCTCTCTCATTGCGGTTTGTCGATAAACAAAACAGAATCTGTTGTAGGTGGGACCTCTGGGGTACAGCTGGTCCACAGTTTGGAAAGCGAGTACATCTAGACCTATGGAAACGGCGCGATCCCTCTTCTCCCCACGTGACCTTCCGCAGCAAACAGTGTGACCGGCACGTGCGCGTCTGTGTGTGCGGGTAAACAGCCGATCCATGGATACCTGTAACCTGGTCCACCAGGATGCGGGACGTGATGATGCGCCCGTACTGGGAGAAGAGCTGCTCCAGTTCCTTCTGCGTCATGGTCTTGGGGAGGCCGCTTACGTAGAGGTTGGCGTCTCGGATGGAGGCTGAGCTGGGCCGTGCGTATGATACCTGTGTGAGGCAGGGAGACATGGGGTATTCTGGGAGCGATGTCAGCGAACGGTATACTACACTACCTTTACAGAGGGCAGAACTGCTCCCCTAGTGGGCATAAAGAGAACAACATACAAACCGCCAGGCAGAAAGCATGCTGATGGTCACTACGGTAATTAAACCCAAATGGCTGCCGACTAGGTAATTGACCAACGAGACCTTCTCAGACTTCAGACACTACTACGCCTGTCACACTGTAATGCTTTGATTAATATGCATTTTCTATCACCTTAGTCCTTCATCTTTTATTTGTCATTTAAGACACATCATAAATCTATGTGAAAACATTCATTTTTTATAAAGTAACTAAGAAATATGGAACAAGGAAATAAAGTAACTTTAACAATGGGGGGACTCAGTAAGAGGTTTTCATAAACAATAAGTAGAATAATTGATTATGCGATCATGTGTTTATGGACTCCCAGTTTGACCTTCCTGTTTGACCTTGGGGCCCCCGCTTGGCCCTGTAGGGCTCCACAGAGAGGTGCTTGCCATTACCATTCCTGCTCTTTTGAATGCCCCTCCTCCTTTACTGCCAGCTAAAAATCATCACAGTCGCCTGCTTCTGGCTTCAAACTTACTTAATTCCTTTTACTACGCACGTACGATGAATGCCGCCCCCCCCCGCACACACCCGCCAAGTGTGAGTGGTGACTCACGCCGCTCTCAAATGGCACGCGTGTGCACACGCGCCTGAAGGTACCAGAGCATGCCTGCGAGTGAGAACACGCCACAGACACGTGTCTTAGGCGGTATCGCAGTGGGGGGCCTCTGGCTTATCTTGCTACCTGGAGGGGGGGGCGCTGAGACTGCAGAGAGAGCCCCCACCCTGTGTCCAGCCAGTACCATGGACAGCAACCTTCAGGCTTCATCCACAACGTAAGCAGACCCACTGACGTCTTTGTGGACAGCCGCCATTATATTTCCAAGGTGTCCACACTAAAAAGCAAACATCTCAAATTATTTCCTTGCTCCGCATGTGAAAAACAGGCCTAACCCAAAACAAATCGCCTGGCTGATTTAGGCATTTACAGGGAGCTGTGCCGATTCGCTACAGTTTCATTTACTGCCAAGGCGTTGTCTGTGTTTTATATCCAATTTTAAAATTAAACGTATCCTCGATTGCCAAGGCACATGCAGGGAATGTTTCCGGCTGCATTTCCAATCCATCAACAATTAATTATGAAGGAAAGCAGAGAAACTGCAGTTATAATTCAAAACGCAAAACGATAACATTCTGAGCGATAAACGACTCCGCCTCTGTCTTCCATCCGTCCTTTGTTCCTTTTTTCTCTGCATTCCCTCTCTTTGCTCCCCCATCTCTTCCAGTCTGGCGAATCCAGATGTCTGATCCATCAACACTTCGTCAGGTTGATGATCCCCGTCTCTCCTGCAGGGGGCGATGTTCTTCTCACCTCTACTGGGTGCCTTGCCTCCACCCCCCACCCCATGAGGAGAAACACGCAATAACAGAGTGAAAAAAGCCTGTGTGAAATCACCAGTGATGGGGGCTGAAATGCATATACTGACCTAGAGCAAAGGGTCATTAGAGGAGGGTTAGGGTTAGGGCCTTCTGGCTCTCTGCCCCCTCAACCCCCCCGTCACTGAGGGTGAGCGGGGCGTGAGCTGTTGGCCTGAAGGTGAGATCAGAGTCAAGGAGATCAGGAGCTTCAGTCATGCTCTGGAGGCCGGCAGCTGGTATGCCATCAGAGAGGAGCCCCCCCCGGCTACCCACAAAATACAAGTACCCCCCCCCCCCCCATACACAGTCCTGCCCCCAAATCACAGTCATTCTCCCCGCAAACCCAATCTCTCTCTCTCTCTCTCTTCCTCTGTCTCCACCACCCTCGCTCTCGGTAAACGTGTTTTCCTTCTCCGCAGCAAGCTGTCCTGCGATTCCGAGCACCGCCCATCTGACTTTCCCGAAAGACAGCGGTGCGCTGAGCTGCGAGGCCGGCCTGTCTGCTGCTATTAGGGAGCCTGTCTTCATCTGCATGGCTTCTCAAGATAACCTCTGGTGCAGAAATAACGGCCCGTGGCAGCCACTGGATATTTGAAGAGCAGGATGACCTTGACCACACTTTTCAGGAAATACAGAAGAGGCATTCACACACCCCCCTTTTTTGCTGGGGTGGTCTGTTCCGCAGTGATCGGAATGACTAAATACTCCCTAAAACCGAACTGAAATGGGAGAGAACACTAATCGAAAGAGGGGGATGAGACGAGCGCCTTCCCCTCTGAAGCCTGGAACAGGGCTGAAGGTAGTTCTTCTTTGATGAGTGTGTTAATGTGAGCAGTTTGAACCTGCAGCCACTGTGCTCCAGGGCTTACTGCCTACAGCTTTATATCAGTCTCCTGACTGCTACAGTGTAGCTATTTACACAGGGGATATACAGTGGTGTTCAAAAAAGCAGTGCTACACTTCACTCTGTGTCCCCTCCATCGCGTATCAGTATTGTCTGTGCTTCATGCTCCCCGTCAGCTTGGTGGTCCTTAAGACTGGCCTGGCCGCAGAAGCCCACCATCTTGGAGGACTTGGCTTAAGACGGCTGTAAGCCCCTCTGTGACACACGCCTGTTTTCGCGGTGTCATTTCAGAGTGGTAGCTCACCCAAAAGAAGCAGGGGGGCGGCAGCAGCACGGAGAGAATATTAATTGAGTGACTCATTCTCTGTCGAGTAGGATGCACAGAGTCACTAATCCTCAGCTGAAGATCACTCTAGTCATGCAGGATTCAGCTACTTCCCGGCTGATCGCAACCTGTTTCCCCACCATCGGGGTCCACCTCAAAGGCACGTCCTTACCCTAATGGTTAGCGTTCCTGGGAGAATGTCAATCAGCAGCTAGTGTTTTGGCTAGCAACTGCATTTACCCCCAGGTCTGTACCACAGGACCCTGTCTTATCTTTGTAACACCGTAATTAGCTTACATCTTTTCACTGTGATTGGCTGGGTACACATATGAATTAAATTCTTCTGCATGTCCAGAAGACTAATCTAATTCTGGTCTAATTTGGGCGTAAATTTACACCCATAAAAACATCAGATACCACCGAACATTTATTGTAGTATATATTACTTTCATCCGTAGGCTGGTTTTGCACCTTCCATAAACACTTCATCTGCCTCCCTGAGTTTTTCAACTACTGCTCAGCACCTGAATCCTACGCAAGCAGCCATCGGCGGCTCTCTTAATTGACTGTTAGGCTGCCAAAGGCACCTTCCATATTGTGATTTGTGATAATCATAATTGTCTTGCTTAGCTTCTGATGAGCATAAGATAATCAAGGTCATTATGGCAGAGAAAGGGTCAGATTTAGTTTATTTTCTGGGATGGGGAGTGCGCCTTCCGCAGGCTAACGTTGTGATTACAGCGGTCTCTCTGCCATGTTCCCGCACTAGCGTGGAGCAGTCCCCTCCATTAATGTCCAATTTTATTTATTCCCGCTGTTCGACTTCGGCGTTCCAACCTCCGGAAGCTCATTATCCCGCTAGCCGTTCCTTCGGAGCCCTTTTGAGGGCCACCTTGCAAGCCCGTGCCATGTGCCATGACGCACGCCTCTTTCCAGGGGATGAGGGGGGGGAATTAGCCAGGTGCGGATGTCCTTGGAGGAACGCCACACTGGCGGCGATGTGCCCAGACCAAACTGCCGGATACTGGCTCTCGGGTCTGCCTTCTAACAGGTATCAGAACTCCTCCGTACATGTGACAGCAGAGGGAAGACACACCCCCCCCTCCCCATGAGCCCCCCCCTCCCACGGCACCATCTGATCGCTACTTGCTGTTTATGTTTGTTAGTCCTGGTCCGTGTGCTGCCTGCTGCTGTCGCGAACCTGTCACCTATTCTGTCACAGGCCTGCCACTCATACCATCGCAGGCCTGCCATCCATGCCATCGCGGGCCTGTCATCCATGCCATTGCGGGCCTGCCACTCATGCCATCGCGGGCCTGCCTTCCATGCCATCACGGGCCTGCCATCCATGCCATCGCGGGCCTGTCATCCATGCCATTGCGGGCCTGCCACTCATGCCATCGCGGGCCTGCCTTCCATGCCATCACGGGCCTGCCATCCATGCCATCGCGGGCCTGCCATCCATGCCATCACGGGCCTGCCATCCATGCCATCGCGGGCCTGTCATCCATGCCATTGCGGGCCTGCCACTCATGCCATCGCGGGCCTGCCTTCCATGCCATCACGGGCCTGTCATCCATGCCATCGCGGGCCTGCCATCCATGCCATCGCGGGCCTGTCATCCATGCCATTGCGGGCCTGCCACTCATGCCATCGCGGGCCTGCCTTCCATGCCATCACGGGCCTGCCATCCATGCCATTGCGGGCCTGCCACTCATGCCATCGCGGGCCTGCCTTCCATGCCATCACGGGCCTGCCATCCATGCCATCGCGGGCCTGCCATCCATGCCATTGCGGGCCTGCCACTCATGCCATCGCGGGCCTGCCATCCATGCCATCGTGGGCCTGCCATCCATGCCATTGCGGGCCTGCCACTCATGCCATCGCGGGCCTGCCTTCCATGCCATCGCGGGCCTGCCATCCATGCCATCGTGGGCCTGCCATCCATGCCATTGCGGGCCTGCCTTCCATGCCATCACGGACCTGCCAGCCATGCTGTAGTAGAGTGCTCTTTTTGAGCTTACCTTGATGGTTTTGGTTTGAAGTCTGAGTCCGTTTAACGTGTTGATGGCTTTCTCCGCATCCTTTGGGTCAATGTAATTGACGAATCCGTAGCCCAGGCTCTGTCCTGGAATGGAGAAAGGGGGTGTCACATTAAAATAACCGCCAGGTGTCTCACAAGACTGCACAGATTAGCGCTTCCAGATCATTGCTCCCAGTGGCCGATTCAAGATTCAACATCCCCAAAATATCTCTCATTTGACACCCCCCCCACCATCCCCCCCCCGCCCGGTCGGAGACTATGCCACGCTGCACGGTGAATCAAGAAGTCAGAACTCCTCCCCTTGGGCCCATAAACACTATTGGGGCGCCGGCTCGGGGCAGAACAGGAACTGTGCTCCCCACAGCAAACATAGTGCCTCTCCCTCACTCTCTGTGGATTACCCTGGTCCTGAGGAGGATATTCTTGACTCAACGCGGATGTTACTGATGCTGATCCGACAGTGGTACTCCATTGTGGATCCAAAATAGAAACACAGAAATAACTACAGTCCCACACACTCATAGTGTGGTTAATATAGCTGCGTTAGGCAACATCATGGAGCAAACTGCAAGACTGTGGTGTTTCAGGGGGGAAACCTAGACGGGTATCAGTCAGCCCACTGGAGCATCGAGTCCTTCGCCATCACACCTTTGGAGACAGAGGCATGTCCCGCCAGTGCGGCTGGTCCTCTGTGCCGCGGCAAACAGCCTCCTTCTGCCACCCTCAGAAAACAGCGGATTCCTGTCAGGTTCCTGGGTCGCTCCCTTGCTGGATTCCTTCCATGGTCCCATGGCCCCGCCCCCCAGCAGAATGGCTCCAACCCTCGACCAGCCCAAACTCTGGCATGGCTGGGGAGAGGAAGCTGTGACCCCCCCCAGGAGGATAGAGAAGCGGCCAAAGCAGCTGCTGCAGCCGGAGGCGTTTCCGAGCGGGGAACCCGCCCACCAGCGAGCCGGACCTGCGCCACGGCACTGTGGGTAGCAGGACGTCTCAAGGCTCAGCTGCTTCCCTGAGACAAAAGCGCCGTCTCCCCCTCCCCCCACCATGGGTACCTCCACTCTACCCCCAGCAGTCTCACGCACACACTGCGACACACACTCGCGCAGACACATTGACGTGGGCAGAAGCTGCAGATTGTGGACCAACACGGGCTGGCGGCCTGAGCGCCGCCTGTCACAACAACGGGCCGCTCTGCGCGTGCATGGGGAGCGGGTACAGCCCACTGCGCCACATGCCTGAAATAGCCCTGGCAGGTGCCTCAGCTGCCGTCTGGCGCTCTCTCCCACGGGCCTGTGGGATCGGGCCGCCATGGGGCCCGTCCGAGTGCCGGCCGCGCTGGCCGCAGGCGTCACGCCTCAGCGAGGACCCTTTCCCCGGAACATTCTCTGGAACCCTTTGCTGCTTTCCGACAGCCGTCTGTAGCATGCAGGCCTGAGTCAGGGTGACAGTCCTGTGCAATCAGAGCCAGTGGACGCCTTTCATTGCATTTCGTTATTAGAATTTTTGCTTAAATCCACTGATTCAGAGAATCCCCCCCCAACTCTGATTTGCATAACAGAAAATGCCAGCTAATGGAAGCAGGTAAATAATAACAAAAAAAAAAAAAACTAACTTACATCTAAAAATGTAAAAACGGAACAAGAAGAGCCCATTATAATAAAAGAATAAACAAACCCTAATGGACAAGCCAAAATGCTTCATTACAATAATGGTTACATTTGCTTCTGTTGTTAATTACCAGGTAGAATTGCAAATACAATTGATGCTGTTTTTATAAGGTTTTAATTAGGGTCGGTTTAAATATTTTCCATCACTTTCCATCCCCAAACATGTCAGTCTTAAAGCCAGGAGCAGCTTGAAAAGCATTTTGAGGAAGCAGAAACTGGCGATGCAAACGAAGCGGTCAGCAAATAAAAGGAATTTAAAGACACACCACCAAGCCCGTTACTCCCCAGGTCTGCAGTCCTGCACGATCTCCAAAATCTGTCGCCGCGGACACCGGGGCACCAAGTGTATCGATCTCCGCCGCAGCTACACAACAGTTCGTTTTTCTTTCTGTCACATATTCCTCCCCTCCCGTTCCTGCAGCCCGCCGCTCTCGCTAATTAGCAGGATCTGCAGTGACCCGTGCTAAATTGTGGGGTCCCGACCTCCCCCTTGCATGGCCCGTAACGGACGCCTGAGGAGCAGGAAGAGGGCGATTACGGCCCCCGTGTTCTGTGCTCGCCCGCGCCGTGCGCTGTGCCTATTTTTGGTGAGTGGCCGCACTCGGGGGCGCTCTGACTAAGCCGTTATTTGTTTCCTGGAAAACAGCAGGGCTCTGAGTGTGTGAGAGGAGAAAATGAGTGTGTTTCCACCCAGGTTCCCGTCGCTCCTGGCATTCCCCCCCCCGCACCACACCGTCCGCCCGCACCCAATTAACGCTCTCCTTTGTCTTTGGGGTGGGGCAACACTGTCATTAAGCTCCATTTTAATGCCACACACAAACCCAGACACTGTGATTTACACCCCATACAGCACAGCTCATCAGAAACCCCGCTGGCAAACAGCAGCACCTGGGCTTTCAAGCAAATACCCCCAAACGTGTGGCTCAGTGGAACTCAGCATCAGGAAACTGACCCTTTACTTCAGCCAAAGGTGGAAAACAGCACTACTGATGGTAACGTGTACTGACAGTAAGCAACCAACAATGCCAATATATAAGAATTGAATGGTTAGTCAAGCATGTAACCACTTTTAAAATGCATAATGCAAAAATAGATAGATAGACAGATAGATAGATAGACAGACAGATAGTCACACACATCTTGCTAATACCAGACCATTATCACAAATGGCACACAAAAACTCAAAGATTTTAAAATGATTAGTTGTATTTACAAAAACCTGCATGCCGTTAATAGTAGGTGCACATATCTCCCCGCAAAAGACTATAAACAATGTATGACACTCAAAAATATTTATATTTGGACAATGTCTATTACATACTACATTCCAGGAGAAAAAGTCTGGCCTCATCAGTGCAAATCATAAAACTTAAAAAAAGTTACATTTACAAAAAATACACAATTGCTGATTGGTAAATCAGTGTGTAAGAAGCTACAGTTCAGGACAAAACAAAGAATTCAGATTTTAGTACTTTGGTAGAAAAAAAAGTCTCTCTGCAGTTGTCGTGCAACTGTGTTTGAATGAAAGGCACTGTTACATAACATTGGGAGGACTGTTGTTCTTTGTGTCGATGGAGATATATTATACAATCACCGCTGCTCTATAGATCAATGTAACTGGCCTGGAACCGTGACAGTTATAATACGTGAAGGGATTAAGTGTCACAGAGCATTTGTATGGCAATCGGAATGATTAAAATAATTGAGAATGACTGACTGACTCTCTGTTAGGAGCAGAACCTTTGTGATTAGCGATTCGGCATGTTTGACTACAGACTGCTGCACTGCGGCCCTCTCTGTGACTCTCAGCATTGTTATAGCTCTGTGTTGCAGCTGGAAAACACAGGAAGATGACAAACTCCCTGACTGAGAAGCGAATCGCTATCACTGTTCGAAGTACGACTGGCCATGTGTCTGGTGAATTCTGACGGACACTGAGATCAAAATAGAATTTTTACAACGGACCTCGTATTTAGAAACATATCCTTCATTTTACCATGGAGGCTAACTAGCGTTCGTCTGTGTATAGACAGGCTTATGATCCCTGCTTATAACCGATCTGATGATCTAATGATGCCAACTGGAACACAACAAGTGATTAACAACCATGTTAAAGGGTCAAGGATAATTTAAAGAGTACATTCTATAGGCGATGGCTGTATGTAATTAGAGTTGCACATATTAATATTAAAAAGGTGTAATCTAAACTTGCAAATTACACATTTCTGTATTCTGCAAAACCTAATGGTCATTGAATCAGAAAAGGACATACGCATGTGTGATATTTTCAAATCCCGTTTGTCAGTAATAATGATGTAAATTCATTTCCTACTAGGACTTAAGTTTTTCTACAACAAAACGTATGGCTTAATCAAACACAGAAACTACGCTCCCGAATTTAATACACTGAAATTGGCTACTTTGCTATACACTTGAGCTAAGTAAGACAATTTTATTGAAAGGCTATAATGAACTCCAGTTTTGACTGTTACCAAACCCCACTACAGTCCTCCACCTACTGAATAAATAACATTTTCAATTATCCAATGAGAACTGCAGGCCTAAATGTTTAAAAGCGCTGAGGGAGGAGAAATATAGTTATAAATATATCAGTTTAAATGCCTGACGTGCCTTTTGGTCGCTGCGGCCCCTGTGTCGAAAGTAATGAGAACAAAATCATTTTAAAATGATATATGCCACACAAATAAACGTTTACATTTGTAAGAATTATCAGCACGGAAGTGGAAAAAGCTGACGGTGCTCTGGAGCCCCCCCACTGTGTTAGGTGACTGCAGCCGGAGGCGAATTGGAGAGGAGCCTGAGATGCGTGGGAGGGTTGGGGGGGTTGCTGTGGCAAAGGAGCCCCAGTGTATCTGGGACACCCCACCTACGTCAGCCCTGGAGATGACAGTGCTGACAACCTCTCGAGGCCCCCCCTGTGGGAGCCCTGGCTCACGAGCCCCGGGGGCACGAGGTATGGGGGCTGACCTGGGGAGCTAGCGAGTACGTCACATCGGCACCTCCGAGGTTCGGAAGCTGTAGAAGTGAGCATCTGACTCCTGCTGAGTACAGAGTTTTGCACATATTTTCACTGCTAAACCAGGACAGCTTTGTAATAAACATCTTTAGGGAAGATGCTAAAAATATATATTTATCTAGTCTCAAGTGAACCAGAAACACTTTTCAAACATTTTAAATTTCACTCTCACGTATTTAATGACTGAGTGAGATGAGCTATGGCCCCCATTCCTCTGAGGTTGCAGATTCCGCCGGTGTTTAATTCCCCCTCTGCTCTGTGTGGGTGGGGGTTGCATGTTCTTCTTGTGTTGGGATGTTCTTTGCATCCTTGTGGTGGAAGTGAACTGTCCTGCCAGTGTTTCTGTGCCTACTGATGGACTGGCATCCTGCATAAAAATGGTTACACTAATACAGAATGACACACAGGCTCAGTGAGTAACACTATTGCCTCACCCCCACAGAGTGCGTCCATGTCTTCCCTGCGATGGATTTCCCAGGATGTACCACTGCCATGTGCTCCATGCTGCCTGGGATTTTATCCATAACCCCCCCCCCCCACCACCACCCCACCCCCACGCCCCCCACGACCTTCTCCTAGTAACTGGTTGAAAGAGGACTGTACTGATGCGCTGGATGTAAAATTTTTGACTGACGTTATATATGCCTTTAAATGCACACGCTCACTGCACTTAAAGAATGCAGTTCTTACTGTACAGCTGACCCAGAAACACGAGTCACTTATGATGCCACGGCCTGCAATCTGACAGCGTTCAAGACACACACTTCACACAAAGAATCATAATTATAAATCGTGTGCATCTTTGCATTGTGTTAACTGTCATGCAAAACACTGAGCCGCATCTCTTTTAAGATGAGAGAAACAACCCCTCATTTCATGTGCAGCAAGGAATGCAAAGATTGATTACGCAACATGAATTAATTCTAACAGTGCAGGGCCAGCATTAACTGAGCCTGATTCTGCAGACTAAATATGTCCTTTTCCCCATTTTATTTTTAACTGCCTCTATTACATCACAACCTCTCTGCCGTAGTATCAGACTGAACTGCACTGTATCACATCTAATGCGAAAAACATTGCCAGGAAATGGTCAATGCACAGAAACACAGCAATTATACACCAGTAACGGGCAAATAATGTTTCTGAAAAAAAACCTGGCATTCCAGAATTCTATTTCAGATTTCCCTGGATTTGGGTCTGACCTCACACTGCAGGATTATTCCGGCACAGTTTCTGCTCGGATTTCCTATGAAATCAGGAACAACGGACACGCAACAAAATTCAACATCCAACAAAAATTTACTCCAAAAAGTAGGGAGTACTTTAAACTATCAGAGTACATGTAACTGTTTAAATAAATTGAGATCCAGGAAATCCTAGACAAAATACATATTAGACACAAAGCTGCACTGTAAATATTATAACTAAAACAATTATCTAAAATAACTTGAATAATATATAGTTATTTATGCAGTGGATTACTGACAGAAATTGGGGTCCTTTATCCTCCTATACTACAGAAAAGCAGTGCATCGTCTTCTTTTAAAATGGCTTAGATTAGAAGTGGAAATTATTCCAGACACATTAATAATAGATTTGCATATATTGTAATTAATACTGGAATGTTTATTTAATATGAAGCCTAATTAGAGTTAACATGTAAAATAACAAAGAGGTAATTATACCATCGGCTGTCAGAAGAGCGATTGCACTTTTTAATTCTGCATTGGCGTTTCGTGTAAAAGGACACAGGCAATGCGGTGTAACGGCCAGGCCCCAAGGTGTAACAGACAGGCCCAGATGTGTAATGGGCAGGCTGTACAGTGTAACAGACAGGTCTGCAGTGTAATGGACAGGCTGTACAGTGTAACAGACAGGTCTGCAGTGTAATGGACAGGCTGTACAGTGTAACAGACAGGTCTGCAGTGTAACAGACAAGCCGTGCGGTGCAAAACACAGACCCCAAGACAACGGACTGGTCCCGAAGTGTAACAGACAAGCTCCAAGGTGTAACAGACATGCCTCAAGGTGTAACAGACAGGCCCCGTGGTGTAACGGACAGGCCTCAAGCTGTAACAGACATGCCTCGAACTGTAATGTACAGGTTCCAAGGTGTAACAGACATGCCTCAAGGTATAACAGACAGGCCCCGTGGTGTAACGGACAGGCCTCAAGCTGTAACAGACAGGCCACGAGGTGTAACGAGGTGTAACAGACTGGTCCCCGAGGTGTAACTGACAGGCCTCAAGGTATAACAGACAGGCCCCGAGGTGTAACAGACAGGCCTCAAGGTGTAACAGACGGGCCCCCGAGGTGTAACGGACAGGCTGTGTGTTGTAACAGACGGGGCTCGCATTACACCTCGTATCACACACTCCCCACGCTGTTCTCACAGTTATTTATTTCTCTGTCTTCAATGTTCTTGCAGCACTAGGCAAAGTATTTCCTCCTGTGTTTTTATTTCACAAACATCAGGTGTGATTAATATTTTACAGCATACATCTGTTCGCTTATTTTTTTCCCCTTCACTTTTTTAGTTTCAGCCACCACACCTGGAGTCCAGAGTGTTACGACCCCCCCCCCCCCCCCCCCCCCCGGATAGGGCATGTGTCAGAATGTGGGGCCATACGGACATCCAGAGCACTGCCCTACGTGCGTGACTTGCACTGCCACATGGGGGCACTCATAAATCTTTCAATGCCTAGGGAGTCGAAAATACAGAAAAGATTTCAGTGA